>NW_026096539.1:0-8411 GCF_023614345.1 Adelges cooleyi
AAGGGATAGAATTTTTTTTTCTTAAAATTACTTTTTCAAGCAAAGTTTTAGGTATCAAGGTGTGAACATTTTATCGTAGGTATAGCTACAGTGGAGCTATTATATTGTATACATAATATATATAAATTATTTTTCAAAATTCTGTAGTCAAACACTAGTAGTTATTAGGGAGAAAAATTATAATAATTGTACAAATATTATACGGAAATTATTTTTTTTTTTTTAATTGCATATACATTTATAATGTAGATTTTTATTATCAGATAGCACATAAGGAATTTTTGGCAAACATTTTGAAGTCAAATATAATTTATTACTATTACTAATATATATATATATATATATATGCAAGCTTAAATTTTATACATTTTTCAAGTCATTAGTTAAAAAATGTGTGTGTTGATTTAGGCCTAAACCGATGCTACCCGTAATTATTATAATTATTGTCTAATTATTTTTTATCTTTTTATTTAAACTCACTTCTGAGTAGTTGCAGTACTTCGTCACGATCGAAGCTTGGTCTAGCGCCCGTGTCGGTTTTAAAGTACACGATTGCACGTCTTGTGATAGTTTCTAATTCTCCGTTGGCTTTACCGAGAGACGATATATCGTCCGCATATGCTCCAGTATTCACCAAGCCCATCATGTTACGATATCGTTGATTAAACTCCATGCATGTGTTATTGTAGAACTGTTTTCGTCCTTTAAAATCCTTTGATTGTTCCTTCTTCAACAAATCCATGGCGTCTACTATTTGCTGCACCGGAAAGGTCGATATGAAATAAGTTGTAAACTTGTTTTTAATGTGTTCCATTATAGGACCGATCGAATTCAAGAGATTAATAGATGCCTTCCTCGTCTGTCTCGAATCGTGTATTATTTTATTCGATACATGACATATTCTACTCAACATCGAAATTCCTTCACTTTCGATCACGTTCATAAGCCGAATAAACGCCTCCACGTAATCATGACTGTCTATACAGTTCTCCATAACGTCGCGCAATGATTGGCCTACGGTAAGACGGCAGCTATAGTTCTTCCGTATAAAGGCCGTAAAACTGTATGTATCTTCTAAACTGGTCGCCAGCGAATTTCCAGTGAAGAAAACATTGTGGCACAGGTCTTCACGAACCGTAAAAGGTGGCATCAAATTGTATTTTCTATAATCTACCGGAACGTCCGTGGTACTTACACATCTGATCGGAGGTTCTTTATTATAGCACGTGGCGTCTGAAAACTCCAACCTCATAAATGCCGCCTCGGTTTCTTGCAAATTTCTAATGGTTTCTTGTGTGATCATCGTTTGACAACGGTGAAGACTGCATAGTGCAACAACGCAGATTTGGAACAAAAACATTTTCAAACTTATGTTCGTTATTTTTCGATAAAAAACTCTAAACGGGTATGTACGATCAAAATATGATATTCGCTGTTGTAATATATGAACCCTAATATTTTTCACAAAATTATAACTGCTCACTACCAAGTATGTTGTATAGACTGAACCGTCGTTATAACTTACGTGGCAATCCAAAACACTTTTTACACGTACATTAAATTCGTTTCCAACGATAATAATGTTGGTAGTGGGTAGGTTAGATTTTTTAGAAAATCTTGAACAAATAACAAGGCGACATTGCAAAGGTACAATGTTTGGTGTTCGTTTCGCGTACTTTACCCCTCCCCGTCCTTCCGAAAATAAAGAAAACCATTTCTTTTTCGTATTTTTCACCGTAACGTTAATATTCGCAAAGCCGTATAAAGTTTTTACTATTATTTAAATGTAAAAAAAAAAAAATGATTTACGCATGTGTAGATACTGGACTTGATTTTTGTACAATCTTCCTACGCGGGTTTATACCTTACTTGGTTACACTGTACCTATTTAGTTTAAGCTATATATATATAATATATATATACAAGAATTGACAGTCAGATAATGTCGATGGCAGGGGGGGTTGTGGAATATGGCTATTAATTATTATGTAAATTTGAGGATTTTCCGTACGTCAAAAAATGCTACACATTATTATAGCGAGGAGATAGATTATTTTTTTATAGCTTTAATAGAAGATAATTAACAGGTAGATTTCACATTCATGCGGTATAACGTTTTGAGTTTGAAAGATTTCTGTTTGATACATCTTATAAACGGTTAATTTAAAATTTTTCCTAATCTATCATTGATAGAAAGTCGAAGCTATGTATGCCAATATATCAAAGGGTTTAGGGGTGTCTTAGTTACACACTTTTCACACTATTTTCATGTGAGCTAATGACAAGTATAATAACTATAATTAATTTGATTATAACAAGTGAAATTAATCACTCTATCTGTGTACTTTATATTTTTATAAGTCTTTAATTATTACTTTACTGCATTAGTCTTAATGAAGTATTACTTATTCATTATTACTATGCAAATTGTGTGAATTCTTATTTCGTCTCGAACCACACAAATCGTCGAATTTCAACGCTGCTTTTTTGTGTGTTGACACAATATTTTTTTATTTTAGTTTTCTTTTTTTTAGTTATAATCAAACTGCAGCGACGATAATAAAATTAGTACGGTGTTAAACAAGTACTAACGGTATTAAATCATTTGGGATATCAAAAACAAATAATATTTGTAAGATATAGGATTTCTAGCCGAAAAATAATTAGAAAAAAAAATAATTAAAATGTTTTATATTTGTTGAAATGTTAAAATTGCAAGATATTGTGTACAACTAATAATAACATAAATTTCGGCGGCTAAAAAGAAAATACATATATTATAATTTCGTTGCGTTTCTGTAAAATCGCAACGAATTTCAATGTCATTGTAATAAAGGTATACTTATAGCTGATATATGCAACACGACCTACGGCTTTAATGGTTCAATGTCATGTTTGAAAAGCTGTTGTTATTCGCGCGCGTTTGACAAAAACAACACGGTATAGTTTCTAGGGCAAGGTGATTTTGGCTGTACAGAATGAAAAAGACATAATATTCTTTTTTATAATAATTTTATAGTATTAGTCCACTCAATTTTGATATATTTTTTTCAAAAATAAATGTATTAACTTCAGATTAACTAAAAACTGTGAAAAAAGGTCTAATATCTTAGAAAAATTTGAAAGAGCCATAGTTAACCAATCATCCTGTACAATATGTATTACAATATTAATACTTTGAAAAATAAAATGCTAGTAACAGTATTGCTTTTATATCCACTATTGACTACACTTATATAACACTGGCTCATGATACTAATGGCGGTACTTAAGCCAAATACACGAATATTATTATACTCATAACAATTTAAAAAACCAGTACTGTGGAGTCGGGGCATAGTGGGGGCGAGGAGGTCACAGGTTTACAGGAATGTTTAAGTCTGAAAGTAATAAAATCATTTTGGAACAAACGCTTCAATACAAATCAGTAGTTAGTACTTTCAAGCCAGTACATTCCAAACCAAGCACAGTGTAAACCAGCAAAGTTAGAAAGTATTAAATTAAGGTGCTGTATTTACAAATAAGCATCAAAGCGTTTATTTGAATGTGATTTTATCAATTTTATTAACAACAATTCCTGTAGACCTGTGACCTCTCCGTCCCTTCTGTGCTTTGATTTCATTATGCCTATAATTTACTCTACTGTACTAGTCCTCTTGGATAAAATCACTTTCAAATCGACGCTTTGTAGCTTCATTTGTAAATACAGGCACCTCAATTTAATACTTGCTTACTTTCCAGAAACAAATCTTCAGGTTTTAATATCATATATTTTACACTCCAAGCACAATATATGTTAAAGTATATACTATAAAGTTTTAGTTTTTGCTAAAACTTAAATCACTTCTTAAACGTACTCGTAAATAGAACCATAACTAAAGTTTTGCTCAGTTCAAGACCCCTTTTTAGTATACTGATTTTTGGCCGGTGTAGTTTTTGATTTAACACATTTTTAAATACATATGTATAATTTATATACATATATATATATATATAGTTTTCCATTTTATTTCCAGTTTCCACACAAATAAAAGTAATAATTATTTTTACTGACAAACATGTATCACCTACTAAATATTTACAGTTAAATAAAATGTGTTGCCTACATTTTCATAGCCAGATTAAAAATAAAAGAAATTTTACGTTATGTTTAATCGTTTTGAAAATTTAAACAGCTTTTTCTTATTTTCCTAAAATTTTAAGAAGTCTAGATAATTGGTTTAGGACTTTAGGAGATATACTACTCCAAATACTGTACAGAAAAAAAACCTTGAGCGGTGATGGGCCACACGTGCTACATTGTCGTATATAGGTGGTGAGTTATCAAATACTACTTTTAGATAAATAAATTTAGATACAAATCTATTCTGTTTTCTTTTCCAAATAATATTTAGTAAAATTAAGTTTTTTTATTAACATTTTTTAAATTGTATTTTGCTTCATTTTATCACATTCAATTATAATAGTTCCAGTAGAGCGTAGACCAGTGGCCTCCACGTCCCTTCTTTGCCACGACTCCGCTGTACTGGCTGTTTTTATTAATAAGCTGAGACATACTCATATAAATAATAATACATTTTTTGATAAATGTAGTATGAAAATGTAATGTTAATAGTATTTAATGAAAAAGTAATATTAAGTAGTAGGTATTCTCGGGGCTTGTTCAAACAGTGAAGGTCGACCAAAAATCGAATTAACCACTACTATTTCACACTAATTTTATATGTATTATTAAAATTTGTTTTGAATTCAAGTCCTATCAGTTGTGATGGAAACAAGTAAGCGCTCAAAATGTGTCTACATTCTTTTCATTTTATTTTAATGCAATTAATTAAATTACAATTATAAAGTGTGAATAAAGGCAAACATTTTTAATAAATCCATTATGTTTTAACATTAAAATTTCTTAGAAATTTGATATATTTATGTGTAAATTATTATGAATATTGTACAGGATGACTGATGACGGGAGGTGGAGTGCGGTAGGTAACGCGATTTATTAATAAAATGAATATATATTGTTAGTTTTTGCGCCAGATTATTATCTTTAAATGTATGTAATCGAATATATTATTTTATAAATCATAAAATGGAATGATACAATTTTATCAAATATTAATATATTATTCATCATAAATGTTGAAAACTTACTTTTTTATACATAAGTGTTTTTTTTGTGACGTAGTATTTACCATCGTAAACTACTTTTTTAATTTATATGATGATTCATTTAAATTAAATTGGATTTCATGTTAGACCTAACCCGTCCGGGTCAATACACTTGGAAAATAATATGGATCTAAATGAGTTAAATCACCATTTACGGAAAAAGCTTGACCAAACACCGAAGACAATAATTTATTGTTCAATCTTTTTTTTTTGGTTTTATTTTTGGCTTATTCCTATTAAATCATCGGTTCTGTGAAATTATATAAACGCTCGTCTTAAATTGGCGGCCATGGCCCCTTTATGAACTTAACCATTTTGGTCGCATTTAAAAAGTTTTCGCCCGTTATAAG
Source organism: Adelges cooleyi (assembly GCF_023614345.1). Lineage (NCBI taxonomy): Eukaryota > Metazoa > Arthropoda > Insecta > Hemiptera > Adelgidae > Adelges > Adelges cooleyi. The sequence continues at coordinate 5,520 of NW_026096539.1, forward strand.
GGTAAGAGTTTTTGATATTCTCTCGGTTTGTCAACGTGCTCGTAAGTACTTTATGTAGAAAATATTCAGTACAAATTTGAAACTAATTCGACTACTTATTATTAAAAAATGTATAGCGACTCGTAATTTTAAGTCGAAAAATATTTACACTTTTTTTTTTTTGGGGGGGGGGAATTTTTTGATTTTAAACGGAGAATGCCCTGTCCCCGGTACTTTTTAATCTTGCTCTAGAGAATGTAGTAAGGATATTTCAGGAAAATGAAAGTAGTTTAGTAATGTATCCGAGATGAAAATGCTGCCTCCTGATTGGAAAGGATCACTTGGATAACACAAAACAACTAAGCCCTTTTTTGTGTTGGTATTATGATCGAACGTTATGATCAAATAACAGAATCGGCAGTCTATACCGACACAATTTCAAAAAGCGAATTATTAACTATTGTTATGATGTGTATTGCTGTTAATAATACAATTTTGGAAAATATATTTGGATAGATTTTGGTTATTTTGTTAAATATCGTCTACAACCAATACTTTAAATTATTATTTCAGTTCTTCGACGACACTATCACAAGTTGTTAAAATAAATACTAAAAGGTGTAAAACTATTATTGTTTATTGAGACCTACTTTATCTAAAAAAATACAGCATGACGGAAATCATGCTAAGTTATTGTACATTCGCCGTGTTCCTAAATCGCGAAAAATTCAAAGCTCATAACCCGTTTTTCATTATTATTGTTATTTTTTTAATTGTCTATAAAATGCGACACTCTAAATTGCTAATGCTAATCGTTTTGAGTGTGGCGGTACAAATATGTCGGTCTTCACTATCCGAGAATGCCGAAATGATCTCTGAAAACTCTTACACTGTAGAGGAGGATGTTACCAACTATACAAGAATGAAATGCAAATGTTTGCTTTACGCGCTGACCCATTTGCAATTGGCTTTGCTGGCGTTTTCAATTCCAATAATTCGGTCGAATGTACTTGTGGGCACAATTACTTGGTACAACGGTAGGAAAGTTATATCTATGTTATACAATTTACCAGGTGTAAAAATTGGTTCATTGTGGTCGATACACTTGTACACGGGAATGTTGAGGGAGTACTGTATCACGGGATTAACTAAGGAAGACTGGATTATCAAGATAACAGGCCTTGGAAAAGCAATTTTGCCAATACATAGTTATGTTACCGAAAAACTGCAGTCCGACTGGGACACTACCGGTTGTCCTCATTATGATTTAAACGATTGGTACCACCAGTGGCATGTCCGAATTCCTAATGCCGACTGGCGTAAAATACAAGACGAAGTAAGGAAGAATAATCTTGAATTTCGAAGTTTTTCAAAAGAAATCAACGAACGCACACCTGATGACTGACAAATTGAACGAGTCGTTGAAAATGAAAAAAATATTTATGAACGAATTTACTAAAAGATTCCTTGGATATTATCAATTGACTTTGTACGATATGAAAGTAGATTGGACTGGCACCTACGACATACTTAAAGAATCCTGGCAAGCTGCGTCTAAATTGACATGGAACACCGATAACTTTCAAAACATCAAATCGTACTACATAAAACGTTTTGATTTTTTGTAAATCATCTTTTTCCGGCTGACGTGGAAACATCTGTTGTATATTGAAGTACTAGAACAAGTTACACCCAAGTATTCGAAATATGCACAACAATGGCACAAGTTGCTAAACAAATTCGGAAAGATGTTACGCATCGAAAACGATCCGCACATCATGCATTTGTTAATAGCTTTCGATAAGCTCGTCAATCGAACTACAAGAGTAGCTAATGTAGAAGGTGATTTAATAAAAATACTACAAATTAGCGCCCAGTCATTAAAGGTTAATGCGACTACAAAGATAAAATTGAGCAAGACAACTTCAGACATTTTTTTGCAAGACGTATTAAGTACCCAGGATAAACTGGTGCGTATCACTCCTATGATTACCGCGAATAATTTCATACGTTATCTGAAATCAATATTTAGAGGAGTCGACTTTGGCGTCATTCGGTCACTCCTAGATTACATTGATGAAGTCATAGTGGAGATACAAAGAAGTTAATAACAACTTGGTAATAAAGTTACAAATATAATCATCCAGATATAAACATTTTCTTTATATAATAGTTTATTGTTGCTGTTAAATTCCGAATAAAATGTTCAGATCAGTTATTTTTGTGACTATTAAAATTCTACCTACTGGCGTACCTCAAGGTTAGGTCTGAACAACTGGTCTGAACATTTTTTTTTGGAATTTAACAGCAACAATAAACTATGATTTTCAAAAAATCAAAACGTTTTATGTAGTACGATTTGATGTTTTGAAAGTTATCGGTGTTCCATGTCAATTTAGACGCAGCTTGCCAGGATTCTTTAAGTATGTCGTAGGTGCCAGTCCAATCTACTTTCATATCGTACAAAGTCAATTGATAATATCCAAGGAATCTTTTAGTAAATTCGTTCATAAATATTTTTTTCATTTTCAACGACTCGTTCAATTTGTCAGTCATCAGGTGTGCGTTCGTTGATTTCTTTTGAAAAACTTCGAAATTCAAGATTATTCTTCCTTACTTCGTCTTGTATTTTACGCCAGTCGGCATTAGGAATTCGGACATGCCACTGGTGGTACCAATCGTTTAAATCATAATGAGGACAACCGGTAGTGTCCCAGTCGGACTGCAGTTTTTCGGTAACATAACTATGTATTGGCAAAATTGCTTTTCCAAGGCCTGTTATCTTGATAATCCAGTCTTCCTTAGTTAATCCCGTGATACAGTACTCCCTCAACATTCCCGTGTACAAGTGTATCGACCACAATGAACCAATTTTTACACCTGGTAAATTGTACAACATAGATATAACTTTCC
>NW_026096540.1:0-9149 GCF_023614345.1 Adelges cooleyi
ATATCCTATTTTTCGTTACTTAAATCTTTGCTTAGCTAACAATTACCACTAATAACAATATAAAATATGTTTTTTTTTTATAATAGAGAACTATAAATTAGTATTATCAGATAAAACAAGAAAAGAAAATAAGGGACGATAATTGTGAGCGGGAAAAATATCATATAAGTACATTCTAACTAATTACAAGGCGTACAAATATTATTTATTTCTAGTTTTATAACTTTTTAAGTTACCTATTTTTCTCAGTTTTGGCGGAAGTTTGATAAAAAACAACTCAATGTAATTTTAGATCGTATTAATAAGACGGATTCCAATTTTCCTTTTAATTTGAAGTTTACCGTTTTCTTTATAGGCGTTAAAAGGTCAATTTTTGATTGTGCTATTAGAATTAGAATTAAAAAAAAAAATTATTAACACTACTACAGTAGCGGCTTTGGTTGTTATATTTATATTTATAATTTATAAATTAAATGTACTATATAGTAATAATTTCGTTATGAGTTGATAATCAACTTCGATTGTAATATTATACATATTGCATTAATGAAAAAAAATGACAAACTATAGCATATTTTTGCCCACACATACGTAAAGTGGAAAATTTACGAAAAATAAATATATTGTAGGCTACATTAGTGTCTAAATATTGTCTAGGACTAAACCCCCCCCAAAAAACAACCCCTAAGTCCGCCTATGCTGCTATATAGTATACACTGTGTATAATTCAGTGCCCACCACCTTATTAATCTTTGCCAAATCCAAACCTTGTTATCAATTATTATCATTTGGAAGAACTGTTATCACAGAATATCGTGTGCTGTTATCACTTATCAAACAGCAGCTTCTCTGATACCGGCCACATGTCAAATATTCAATATTATATTGCCGTATTACATTACATTCACTTGTTTTGTTTCGTGTGGCTCGGCGTTCAACGTGAATTAAACAGCAGACCTTTCATTTATAATATTATATTTTGTTTGGGAAAGCTCACAGCTACTGCTGTGCCTATTACACGTGTCAGCGTTACTCGTTGACGCAATAGTACTGCGGTAAGCAACAATTTTGTTTTGTTTACAAATTACAATACAGTTTGATGTGCGTTTAACGACGTTCGGGTTAACTATCTAGAGCAATCGTTAATTTTACGGAATACCTCTTCGATGGCGGAAAAAATTTACCACCGGCGTTTGGGTGAGTAAAAGTACTTTAATAATGCTCTATTAGCTTCACTGATCCGAACGGATTGAGACAGAAAATATGTCAATAATTCAATCTGACCAAAAAAAAAAGTAAATCAGTACAGTAAATTAGTATAAGATTCAAAGTAAATCTTAATAGATGTTAACTATACGGTTGAAGTAAAAGTATATACTTTAAAAAGAATTTGTCATTAATACTAAATTATATTGTTACGACGAAAAACAAACAACACAGACAATCTAGCTACCCTTTGATTTTGAACAGTTAAACAATTGATTTTAACAATTAAATATGTCCTGAACGCGATTAGAGTAACCTATAAAAGTACAAAATAATTCAGGTACAATATCCATATTATACAGAGTTCAAAATACAATTTTAACAAATATATTACTATTAGTTCTAGTCAATATTGTTACGTTATGCTTTTAATAATAATGTTTTATTATTTTATTTAACATTTTTAACATTGTTGTTGAAGATTACCCGAAAAATGATTTGGCTGCAGCTATATTTATTTACTTAATACATAAAATGTTTTAAAAGTTTTATTAAATTCATTTTAGATCAGCATTCCTTAAGTGTTATTTTTCAAAACTTGTTTTTTAAGATATTGTCGGCCTAATTCAGGTATGATGATTACGAATTACGCCGACGACGTATAAAGTTAACCTAAGATTTACATTGAAGTCAAAACTAAATTACCGTACTAAAATGATTATATCAACTGTATAAAATTTAAAAATGCTCTTATAAATTTTTTTTATTAAATTTTTTGTGTCTTGTTTTAGCCGCTTCACATACCACTGCTAAAATAGCATCAATCGAGATTAAAGAGACCGAATCTTCAATCTCTATAAATGGTGTACAAGTGCCAAACTCGTATAAAGATATAGATTTGACCCGTTATATAGCCAGGCTAGTGTCAAATAAACATGGCACATCGAATAAAGGAAAAACCAATTGTTCTTATTTGTATGGGAAAGACATAGAAGAACAATTGTTGGTAGACAGTTGGCTGAGTTTTGTTGTCGACGATGAAAAGAAAAATCAGGTCGAAAAACTTCAGTATTTGGATAAAAGTTTAAGTGCTACATCGACCACATCAAAATATCTGGTTGGTACGACTTTGACCATAGCCGATATTGTGGTATTCTGTTGGCTAGAAAATTTGCAAGACAAAAGAGCCATTTGCGTGTCAAACAAGCTCACTCACGTTGAAAGATGGTCACAATTCATTTCCTCTTTGCCGTCTTTCAAAAATGCCGAAAATAAAAATCAGAGTCAAACGAAAAATTCAAACCCTGAATTGAAGGAACAAGGGAAATTTGTTGAACTTCCTGGAGCTGAATTGGGAAAGGTCGTCGTTAGGTTTCCGCCTGAAGCAAGCGGGTAAGTTTTCAAAAACAATAGAACACATTTATAAAGGATATTACAGTTGACAAGTAGGAACGTGTAAAATGTGTAAGTGTACCCTTAACAATGTAATTTTAGGTACTTGCACATCGGTCATGCAAAAGCCGCACTTCTTAATCAGTATTATCATGAACAATTTAAGGGACGTTTGATTATGAGATTTGACGACACGAAACCAGCCAAAGAAAAAGAAGATTACGAAAAGGTATCTAGCTGAAATTAGCCAAATAGAATTTTAAGTTTAAACGTTCAATTACACTTTTTGTTGTAGGTTATTTTGGAAGACGTAAAAAAGGAATGGCGTATGGATGCGATGATACAGATCCGGAAACGATGACACAAGAACGAGAAAAGCGAATAGAATCGAAAAACCGCAACAATTGTAAATATTTATAAGTTTGAAAATGGATTTTCTAAAGGCTAAATCGATAGCTTAGTGCACACTTATCATGTCGCAAAATTGAATTTGTTCAGGAGAGCAAAACAAAGTTTCTAACAATTTACTTTAAATTTAAATTTATTACTATTTTGAGATCAAACATTTTTAAGTCTTAGTCAGTATCAAACACTGATGCTCATTGATATCAAAAAGTGTATTTTGGAAAAAAAGTCTACTTGTGATAAGTGTGCATTAAGCCATCGATATAACAAGTGCAAACATATTATACTCTTACGTTTATTTTTTTTTATTTTTTTGTAAGTCGTACATTTTACTGTTTCGTGTCAAACAAAGTATTTACAATGTAATTTGTTTGTCTTTTAAAGGGACGACCCACGCATGCCTACTGTTAGAGGAGTGTTAAGGAGAGGTATGCAAGTGGAAGCTCTGCGTCAATTTATTATTGCTCAAGGATCTTCTCGTACAGTCGTTACGATGGAGTGGGATAAAATTTGGTCGATTAACAAACGTATAGTAGACCCCGTTGCTCCACGCCATACTACGGTGAAACTAAACGCATCAGTTCCGGTCTATGTTGAAGATGTTAAAGAACCGTATGTTATAAAGAATGTACAGAGACATCCAAAAAATCCTGACTTGGGTACAAAAGACGTATGGATCACTTCTACGTTGCTTATCGATTATGTTGACGCCGAGGGCTTGGCTAGTAGTGGCGTTGGAGCTAAAGTCACGTTCATAAACTGGGGAAACGTTATCGTGACTAAAATCAACAAGTAATTATTATAGAATTCTGAGTTTTTTTTTTTGTTTTTTTGTATTTGTCGTCTTCTATTTATATTTTATACTAGTTCAATTTTAAATATAACCAATTAGGAGTGTTAATATATTTTATTGATTGATTTTTAGAAATTCAAGTGGCAAGATTGAATCGATCAACATAAAAACAGCATTAAATGATACCGATTACAAAAAAACCACAAAACTTACATGGCTGCCAAAAATTGTACCTGCTGAAAACAAATCTTCCGACGTACCAGCGCTTGTACCCTGTTTTTGTGTATTTTTCAATCACTTAATAAGTAAACCTGTACTGGCTAAAGATGAAGATTTCAAACAATATGTAAGCAACTTGGAAGATCTATCGTCGTGTAAGACTCGTTTAGAAGTACCAATGTTGGGTGATCCAGAGTTGCGCAATGTGAAAAAAGGCCAAGTTATACAGTTGCAACGTCGGCCTGGTTACTTCATATGCGACACTCCTTATCAGCCGTTTAGGTATTTATACATTTATGATTTTGTTTTTTTTTATATTTAATATTATTATAGGCTATGACTTAATTTATTATTGATAAGTAGAATACATTTTACCAATATTCTTTTAAACATAATTCAAATATATTTTACACAAACATTTTTAGGATTTTGATTTTAGTGTCATTGTATTAGCATCAAAATTACTTAATGTTATTATTAAAAATACTGAAAACATTTTTGTCACACTCCAATGTTCCGGGGGGTCCAAATAGGCTATTAAGAAATAGCGCTTATCTGTTGTTTACCCTGACTCATATTTTCTTCATAAATCGTAATTTCCTTAAAAATATAGAAAATGTACATTGTTTGACTCGATACTATTTTTTTTTTCAGTATTCACACAAGCAAAGAATGCCCTGTAATCTTGTTTTCTGTACCAGATGGTCATACCAAGCAACAAGCAACAGTAAGTAGTGGTAATTCAGCAGCATCAGAAAAAAAAAGCAATCAAGCTCAAACTCCAAATTGTGCAAATACTACCAACCAAGAAAATGAACTTTACACTCGTGTGACCGAACAGGGAGACAAAGTACGACAGCTGAAATCATCGGGTGCTAGTAAAGACGCTGTATCTGAAGCTGTTAAAGCGCTCTTAGCATTAAAAGCAGAATACAAACAAGCTTCTGGAAAGGATTATCAACCTAATCAGCCCCCAGCAAAATCTGCTCCCACACCGCCGACAAATGCACCTAGCAATACCAACCAAGAAGAACAACTCTATGCTCGTGTAACCGATCAAGGTGACAAAGTACGACAGCTAAAATCATCGGGTGCTAGTAAAGACGCTGTATCCGAAGCTGTTAAAGCGCTCTTAGCATTAAAAGCAGAATACAAACAAGCTTCTGGAAAAGATTATCAACCTAATCAGCCCCCAGCAAAATCTGCTCCCACACCGCCGACAAATGCACCTAGCACTACCAACCAAGAAGAGCAACTCTATGCTCGTGTGACCGAACAGGGAGACAAAGTACGACAGCTGAAATCATCGGGTGCTAGTAAAGACGCTGTATCCGAAGCTGTTAAAGCACTCCTTGCATTAAAAGCAGAATATAAACAAGCTTCTGGAAAAGATTATCAACCTAATCAGCCCCCAGAAAAATCTGCTCTCACACCGCCGACAAATGCACCTAGCACTACCAACCAAGAAGAGCAACTCTATGCTCGTGTGATTGAACAGGGAGACAAAGTTAGACAGCTGAAATCATCGGGTGCTAGTAAAGACGCTGTATCCGAAGCTGTTAAAGCGCTCTTAGCATTAAAAGCAGAATACAAAAGTACTGTCGGTAAAGAATATCAAGCTGGTGCTCAAACTTCTAAACCTCAATCAGCGCCACCATCTCAGAAAAATGTCGGAAAATCAGATAAAAAAGTAGACCAAAAGAATTAACAAGAAAAATCAACAGCTTCTGCAAACGCCAGTGAGGCCGGTGTGAAGAAAATTACTCGGTTAGGATTAGAAGCCAAGAAGTTTGTAGATTTACCTGACTGGTATTCTCAGGTGTTGACTAAAGGAGAGATGATTGAGTACTATGATGTTAGCGGTTGTTATGTATTAAGACCATGGTCGTTCGGTATTTGGGAGCAGCTACAAAAATGGTTTGACAATGTTATCAAAAGGCAATTGGGCGTGCGCAATTGTTACTTCCCAATATTTGTGTCGGAAGCGGTTTTGGAAAAAGAAAAAGCGCACATAGAAGATTTTGCACCAGAGGTAAGAGATTTATAAAAAACACTTTAAATTTTATACCTATAATCACCTTTAACAAATTATAATATACAATATTATAAATTATAATATTACTGTTTAAATACAGTGATATGTTAAGGTTATATATTGTTCTTAATTATAAAGACAACGATTGTTTCAATTCATTGTGTTTAATAGTTTTGTTGTATGTTTAAAAATTACTATAGGTAGCATGGGTAACAAAATCTGGTGATACAGAATTACAAGAACCCATTGCTATCAGACCTACTAGTAAACTGTTATGTATCCAGCATTTGCAAAATGGATTCAATCCTACAGAGATTTGCCTTTGAAGTTGAACCAATGGAATAATGTAGTGGTACGTATATGATAAAAGAAAAAAATGTTATTGCGTCTCAATTTTGTTGACAAATTAAATTGAGAGAATAATTCGAACGTTAATAATGCAATTATTAAAATAATTGAAACCCATTGAAATCATTGAAATTGTCCTAATGTTTTCTTTTAGCGCTGGGAGTTCAAACATCCTCAACCGTTTCTGAGGACTCGCGAATTCTTATGGCAAGAAGGTCATCATGCGTACGCAACCCAAGATGAAGCCAAACGGGATGTACTCAAAGTGTTAGGTAAATAAAAATCGTCAAAAAGGAAATAGTCTTACAGCAATGATTTCTTTTCAAAAAAAAATACTGCAACATTGTCGTTGGACAGTATTGAACTGTCGAGTGTCATCGTTTCGGAAAGAAGAGCGCTTCTTCTTAACCCACGACAAATAACTTGAGAAATTTGATTTGATTGTAGAATTTTATGCCAATGTGATGTTTTAGATTTCTATAAACAAGTGTACGAAGACTTGCTTGCGGTACCTGTGGTGCCAGGGAAAAAAAACCGAAAAGGAGAAGTTTGCTGGCGGCGTATTTACCACCACCGTCGAAGCCTACGTTCCGGCGAGCGGTAGAGCCATTCAAGCGGCCACCTCACATTACTTGGGAACGAATTTCGCACGAATGTTTGATGTTCAGTTCGAGCATCCAGACACTCATCAGCCTGAGTACGCTCATCAAATATCTTACGGTATGACGACACGGACCATTGGAGTGATGGTGATGGTGCACGGCGATGACCGTGGTCTTCTGCTGCCTCCCAAAGTCGCAACGGTTCAGGTAACGGAAAACAATGGGATTGTTTATGTATTATAGTTGTTGTTGTAGCTGGACGGATTGGTTTGAACTTGATAACAATTGATTTCAGGTCATTATCGTACCGTGTGGCGTTGGCGCCAGCACAGAGCCGAGCGTCAAAGATCGACTGTTGAATTTGTGCGATACCGTGAAAAACGCACTCTTGGGAGATCAAGATCCGGTCCCGTCTCCAAACAGTATTCGAGCGGAGACCGACTTGAGGGATAATTATTCACCCGGTTGGAAATTCAACCACTGGGAATTGAAGGTACTATAAATGTAAAAAAAATGTTTTCTCATGTTTGTTAATACTTTGTGTTTGTTTTTTTTTTGTAGGGAGTTCCGCTCAGAATTGAAATCGGACCTAAAGACATGGAAGCCGGCCGTCTCATTAATGTAGAATATTCGTTACCAATACAGTGTCTGCAAAAAATCTTTTAGATTATTATCATATCATATCTAAAAGTTTTTTGCACATACTATACTAATAAGATTTTCCTTGCAGAATTTCGCTGTGGTCATTAATTTGGCTTTATAGTACACTCGACGAAATAATGTACTTCTATTGTATAAATTTAATAATAGCATTAAGAGCATTTTGAGTTGTTGGCTACAAAAATAGGTATTAACCAGTAATAAAATAAATTCCGGCGGTAATAAATAAGCAAACATACACAATCGTGTAAATCATGGCGTAGCTAATATATATATGTGCGTGCATTTAAAAAATAATAATAATCTAAAACTCACCTTAACGCGGCCCTTTTTTCATAGCATTCAACAGCAGACTTGGGCGGCAGTTTTTTCCAGGTCGTGGACGATGCACAAATGAACTCTGTGTACAATAAATGTATGTAGCTGAACCCTCTATCCTCGAACAGCTTCATTGATCGCCACCACAAGGGAGATTTATTATAATAGGTACATACCCACTAGGGGAGCAGCTGCTATTGCGCAGAACAGATCAGAACAAAGTACAATGACTCGCCGATTCCGTTTGCAGTCTGGCCAAGGTTTACCGAAGGGTTTTAGGGGACGGTGTGACAGTAGACAACAAATAGGACATTTTGGAGTTGTTTTTCTTTTGACAAAACATAATTATACAAAATAAAATCAAACTGACATTAAAATATGGCAAAAGTTGCTTTCTAGATGACCTGTACAGTTTATGGAAAGTACTTATACCGAGAAATTCTTTAGAATAAATATTTAAGTCTTGTTCTATGCTTTCTCGTTTTTATTGAAAAGTGATGTGTTACCAGAGTCTCCGTAGTCACATTGGCTTAAATACAGATAGCGAACATGAAAAAAAAACAGTAAAACTATGCCCCGACCCCACTGTACCAGTTTTTATTTTTTTGCAAGAACATTGTGGGCCAAATAGCCCATATACAGTGTCATGTATTTGTTAATTTAGTTGGAATAGTCAACGAATAATATTTCAATCGTTTGTACTTTATAGTTTAATTTATAATCGCTTATTCTCAATAAAATTAATATTTATGTATTATATACTTCCATTAGAGCAAGCTCTTACTAACTATTTATACTTCATAGACTATATTATTCTTTCAAACCTCTATTATACTTCTATTTTACTAGATTGACAATTTACAAATCTAATTTGGGTTTTTTTCACAAAGTAACAACCAGATTTTTTTTTAAATCCACTGCTTTTAAATAATTTTCAACTTATAACACCGTTTCGCTCGAATTCGGTTTTTTATGTGTGTGTTAGTGTGTAAGCTTTTTCTAAGAGCTTGGAAAATCGATGGTTACACTAGTATTAAATCGTAAGCCGACAAAACAGATATATAGTACTAGGATTTGTATACACAGATGTAATAATACGTTGTTTTCAACTGCTCTATCATTTGACTATTGGCAAAAACAAAATATAATATATTTCATAAATCCCGCGTAC
>NW_026096541.1:0-639 GCF_023614345.1 Adelges cooleyi
AGAACACCTACAGAAAACGACTACGTGTTTAACAGTTAGCCATTAGTATACGTTGTCCCTTTTGTGTTGCAAAACTTGGAACTGTTTTCATTCTTCAAGCCTTTTTTTCTAAAACAAGTACTCTAGTAGGTTACCTATTATTTGAAAAATAAAAATGTATTCGAAAACTATGATACTGTTTTTCAGCTTGGCATTGTACTTATTGGAATGTCAGGGTAAACCGCCTACTTCAAAAAATCTTGTAAGTTTATTGGACAATAAACATTTATGATTAATAGAAAACGCTAAGATTTTACCGCCCCCATTTTCGCATCGAATAGTCTTTTTACTGTTCACTTACTAACAATTATTCCTAATAATGATAATCCGCATAATATGACTGTCAGTTTATCGTTTTTATTTCGCTAATGAAGGCTAAGTTTTACAGGTAAATTATACTAATATACATTCTTATTTTGAAACAATAGGAAGTAATAAGAAATATAGTCAGGGAAAATGTTGGCCAAGATGGCACAGGCTATGAAGGATTAAAAGATGTATTAATAAAAGTAGTCGCTAAATTAAAATTATCCATAGAGTTCCCTGGCAAGAATGAGTTGCTGTTGGAATCAAAAGGTAAATTCAATAAACATGTTGAGT
>NW_026096542.1:0-4391 GCF_023614345.1 Adelges cooleyi
AAAATGTTCAAAAACTATCGAAGAGACATTTTTTAAATAATTAATTTATTTCTTTAAAGGTTATTGAAAAAAAAATTATATTTTGTAATTTCAGAATATGATGATAGTTTACTCCATGAATACACATTGGAAGAAGTTATAAGCGTTGTCAAAGATTTTGTAGACTCCGAAAGTTTAGCACACGATGGTACTGTACAAGATTGCGTGGTAAAAAAAAACTATGATACTATATTACATATAAAAGACTTGTGTGATTGTTTGTGCTTTCCATCGGTAAAAACATTGTGATTTTCATAGTAATTGATTTAGAGAAGGACTTTTTTACGCATAAAAAAATACTAAATAACAGAACCGTTTTTGGATGATTCCTTGCCGATTTTACCCCAGAAGGAAAAAACTTAATTAAAAAAAATTTAATATTTCCTAATAAGCAGTTTACAAATTAGCATCAACGGGACTATTTAAAAGTGAATGTATCCGAGTAAGCCAATACAGTGGGGTTGAGGCATAACGGATCAAAGCATAGTGTGACCGTTTACACTCTGCAGGAATAATTATAAATAAAAATGTTAAAATCACTTTCAAACAAACGCTTTGGTACTAATTTTTAAACTGTTTACACTGTGCTTGGTTTGGACTTGGACGTGACGTGGAAATACTGATTCGCATCGAGGCGTTTATTTGAAAGTGATTTTATCACTTTCAGCTATAATAATTCCTGTACACCCTGTGACCTCCTCGTCCCACTTTGCCCTGACCCCACAGTATTGGCTTTTTTATTGTTAAAATTTAACAAAAATGCGTATGATTCTTTACAAATAAAAGCAAAAAAAAAAATAACTTGAATGGGGTATTATATTTACATGCGTTGCGGTTACTCCCATTTGGATATCTTGACTGGTTTGCCAACGTTTCAAAACACTTCCATGTTCCTTCTTCAGGGCTCAGTAAATATTATAAATAGTTTTTGAGTTTTTTATGTTTTTTAAAACTTTAATCCCCCCCCCCCCCAGATACCAACTAGATGATATTTATAGAGTTGCTTAAAAAATCCCCCATCATTGTAAAACCAATAGCATCGAAGCTAAACTCTATTGATCCTAATATGACAAAAAAACTCTTAAACTACTATAAAACTGGTGTTATAATGATAAAACAATCACAGCAATTCGTTAATGGTGGTTTTGCAAAAGAACTATTAGTTTTTTCTGTAAAATTGAATATATATTTAAATGTTTTCTTGTTGTTTTGTAGAGAAGGGCAACATCCATTTTCGGGTCACTTGAAAGTTTTATACGTTATGAAGAATTAGAAGATATAATTGGAGGGATAAAGCACGAATTTAAAGTTACCAAACACTTCCCTACTTATCAAGAACATAAATCGGCGTTATCAAGTAATTAACATTATAATATAATATTCGATAAATGCGTTGTGTAAAATGTTCATAACCACTGAAGAGACATTTAAATAATCGAGTGACCTTTTTTTTGCTGGCGTACAAAACACAAATAGAATCATGCGAGATACGCGTTCAGCTTTTTTAAAACATTATTTTAACCTTTCTTCAATAATTCAACAATTTGAAATAAAAATGTTTTGCCCATGTAACACATTAATATTGTCATCTTATTTTTTGCTATTAAGTTGGCCCGATTCGTTTGTTTAAAAATTGTTTAATATTTTGTATTTTCAGACCGCGCACACTATACTGTGGATCAAGTTGAAAACATAGTTATTGAAAAACTATTTTCGATTTAAGGGTTGGACTATATTTTTAACTGTTTTTAAATTAGTGCATGTCACATACGATTAATTTAGTTTTGTTTGATTATCTAATTATTTTGATCTTGTATTTCGTTAGTGCACTGTTTAATATATGTATAAGTACTACAGAATTATAAAAAAAATTTTAAAAAAATTAAGACATTATTTTTTTTTTGACATTGTCCATGGATATGTCTTACGGCTGTAGGTCATTCTGAAAACAGTACTGATATCATTGTGGATTATGGAGGAGTATTAAGGAGGTGAATTAATAGAGATAGTGGATTAGAGGTACTAGATTGCATATCCAAGTATTCATGTGTCCGCATGAAGTATGGATACTCTTAACTCTAAATTTACTCAGTTTGTATATGAAACTGAATTATTATTGTATATTATGTTGTTTTTTTCCATAGGTAGGTAATATCCTCTTATAGGTACAACAAATATTTGGCTTGACAATTAAACAGTACTAAAGAGTAAAATATGTAAGGTTACATTATTAATAATAACATGATTTTAAACGATAAATATAAAATGATAGAGAAAAAAAAACAACCAGAGAGTGCGTAAAACTAAAAGAAATTAATAATATAAACTTTAATTAAACTGAAAAACCAGAGCTCTTAATAAAGGAAAGAATTGCAAGAAAGACAGAAACGGGACGGTTGGATATAATTCTTTTTGGTTACTTTTAAACGGATTTTTATATAATTTATTATATCTCTAAAATTAATTAATACAAAAATAAAAATCTAAATCTAATAAGTGCATATAACTACAACTTATAAAACTTGATACTTGATAACAGATTCCTTCTGATAACAAAAGTAGGTTTTGGAATTTATTAATATAATAATAACGATTAACAATGAAAAATCGTTCATTGGATATATTGAATATTTTTTTGAGATTGAAGTTTGTTTTTTTACATAGTATGTTTTTTTTTTTAAATATGGTGAGGCGCATAAAATAAATCAGTCTTCCTGGCATATAAGTAATTTTAGAAAAGTAAAAACTCCTTGTCATCTATCAGCTAGGTTTTTTTAAAAATATTATTAAAGATCCAATATGTAACTCTGCTAATTTTTAAAAATACTATATACTTTAACACTGAACTTGAACATTTTTTTTTTTTTAGATAATTTAATTAAACAAAGTAACTGTAAACTTGAACCCTTAAGATAGATTTATACAACACAGATGTCTAACGATATAAACGATAAGACAAAACTTACAACACACTGTTCGTTTATTTTTCATTAATATTTTGTAATGAAGTGCTCGCTTTTCATTGCGACTGTACACCAATCGAATGCCTGACGACTGCAATCCTTGGGTTAATAATAGTTGGCTCGATAGTGCCCCAAAAACACTAGTTTGAGAACGCCTTCGGTCTAGAAACAGTTTAAATATTGTAAACACAGTTTGTGAAATCTCAAATCAATGATCATTTATGGTTTAAATAAAAAGCCAAGTCCAAAAAAAAAAACACTAGCTAATGAGGACACTTTGTGTATGAAAAAATATGCAGATAATTTATTGTATTTAAAATAAGTCACTGACAGTCACTCGGGGTCTCTAGTTGTGATATATGGGCTTTTGTATTAAAGTGAGTCTAGTAAAGTTGTATCTAGTTGATATACGTCAGGGTCATCGTTAAATGATCAATTTTGCAAAACACAAACTTTCCAAGAGTTCTTGTCATTATGACTAGAGAATACTAACATTACAAAACCAGAATATATATTGTAAAATTCAAATATTTTCACAAAATTATTTTAAGTATTTTTTTTAAATAACACAAGTAAAAAAAATGTGAATAAATGATTGATAATGCATTAATCTTGTAAAAATAAACCATTTTTACAAAATTATACACAAAAAACGTTAGTTTTAATCTAGAAACTAATTAATTCTTTTATCAGAGTTTAAGAAAATAGAAATAACAAATTGTGTGGTTTTAAAAAAGTTCAAGCTCAAAACAATAAAAAATTGTACTTAGTATAAAAACAAACACTTTTTAAAGTATGTTTCACCGATGATATGTTACGACACTTTTAGTTGTACACCTAAAAAGAGCATAATTTTATTATTAAAAAATACAAAGTGAAAAAAAACGAGCCGTATGGTCAATTAAAAATACTAATCCAAGTAAATTAAAAAATTGTATTTTTTATGGCGAATTAACTGTATGTAACTTGATAATTAAGTCTATTTATAAAGAATAAAACACATATTTTTACAGTATTAATTTATCATATTGAAGCAATCATAAATATGTAATTTGACAAAATCTATAAATATGTTCATGACATTTTTAAAACGTAATTCACTTAAGCAAAATAATTAATACTGTATAAGTGAATAATAATTTAAATAAAATTAACGTAAACTTATTATGTCATAAATTTAGTAGGTATAAATAATAAAATTAATTAAGAAGTCCTGCCACGAATAAAAATTAAAAATACACAAGTTTTTATTTCAAAATGTTTTACATTTTATTGTCATGTATTATTTTTTTTCTTAAATGTTCTCAACAATATGAATGTTAAAATAGTAAGACAAAAGTACATTTTTTAACTGAAATCATTAAGCAAAATGAATACAACTCATTTTTT
>NW_026096543.1:0-2474 GCF_023614345.1 Adelges cooleyi
TACATTTTATTATTTTTAATCACTTTTTAGGAGGAGGAGGAGTGGCCGAGTGGGTAAGGCGGCAGTGTGTTAGCGCTCACTGTCGCCGGTTCGACACTCGGTCACAGGCACTCCGTTTGCTGGGCGAGCAATCGTCCGGTAAAAAGGAACCGCCATCCCCCTCTCCGGCGACGGATTGACGACCCGTCCCGGAAGCGAATTCGTCAAGAAACCATCTTGATGGCAGCGTTGGGCCTTAAAGGCCCGTTAAGCTTGATGGTTTGGTTTTTTTAATCACTTTTTAAATAGGTATGTTTAGATATATGTATATTTGAATAATTTCAAATACTGAATAATAAAATATTTTTTTTTTTTACTGATTCAATCGTTATTATTTTATTTGAAATCAGTTTCACAATATTAGTTTGTTTTACAATATAAATCTTGCTATTAATAAAACAAATTTTATTGTTTCTATAAGAGCTATTACAAACTACATTTTTTTATATGACCGATAAAATATATTTATAATAATGTTAAAAGTGTGTAAAACAGATCCGTAATCACTTGAGCCAAAAAAATAATGATTTCTAAGTGAAAACTGTGATAAACATATAAGTAAATGAAAAATAAAATATTTAAATCATAAAATATTAAAATACCTTTTAGTGTCATGGTGTCAGTGTACGTTGTGTTGCCAATAGTCTATTATTCTAAGGGGCAGTCCATGTACCCCAATACACCGACGATAAATATTATACAAAATCATATTAATTAAATTATAAACAAATTATCGTCAAAACACTATTTTAGGATGTTATTTAACTTAAAAAACCGGCACCGGGGGTTTTGCGGCCACCAGGAGCCCCCGAATCCTGTCAGCAATAAAATAGCCGGCCGACTGCTGCGACGATTAAGTCGATTTTGAAAAATATTCCGGAAGAGGTCCCCTCTTTTTGACTATATCAATCGAAAGCTTATTGGAATCTACAAAAATGTGTTCCTATGAAAAAAGTTGGCTTCGAGGGTTTGGGGCCGCTACGAGCCCTGGAACCTGGGCACAATTTCACAGCAATAATCGTCCATATTATTTCTAATTCTCAGCTGGTTTCCCACTACGTTAGATCTAGAACACAAATCACATTTTCAAAAATTAGTATACGAGCTTATAGTTAATTTATCAAATTGACTTAACCCTGAGTTTAAACATATACAAATTAAACACGAGTGTAGGCAAATGTTTTATTACAGAAACCCAGAAGTTTTACCTCCGAATCACATAAATTGAAGCAGGTCTACACTTATTAAGGTATGAGTGTAGTATAAGAACTCATAGTTAATTTATCAAAATGAATAATCTACGCTTATTCTGTAATAGGGAACAACAATTAAAATTGTAGAAATTTTAATTAGTTACAGCTAGTAGAAAATAACCCATAATCTTAATGGCCATACCTAATCACTGTTTTACTCCACCTAAAAATATAGATGTATTTCAATTTTGCCATAACAATCTATTCCCTGCCAGAACCACGCAAGTCAAGTATGTTTAATCTCAACTTAATTAACCTAGAATGTTCACTCAGGGCCGGTGCTAAGTATTGCGATATACGCCTGTATATCTTGGTGGAAGTTAGTATTTAAGTAGAAAATAAAACACAACAATATTATGTTTAACACAATACTATTAAATATAAAAAACACACACAGTATAGAGAATAATATATATACAACGTACGTTTCAACTATAACAGCAGCCGTAATAGAATGGTAAATCCAACACCTTAATACTATGTCTTATATACTATACAATCTAGGTTACAGACGTAATTGGTCCTTGTATAAACAACTTAAATATTACTCATGATTTCATCAGTGTACACATATACTACCATACAAAGTTATATAATAATTATTACTTATCCATGACCCAAATAAACAATATTAATTATATTCAATACACCCCCTTAATTAATATTCCCTTAAATTAACTTATTCTACTGTGATATCTTCTGTATTCCGATGCTTGATCGAATCATCCCAAATCTGTCCTTTGGAAGTGCTTTTGTGAAGATATCTGCCAACATTTCTTCTGTGATTATGTATTGAACTTCGAATTGACCTTCTTCATATTTTTCACGAATGAAATGATATCGTACATCGATGTGCTTGGTTTTTCGATGAAACTCCGGATTTTTAACTAAACGAATGGTACTTTGATTATCAATGAATAATGTAGGTTTATCATACATATTATTATTAGTGAGTTCTCGTAAGAAACTTTTAAACCAAATTAGTCCTTTCGTAATGTCCGACGCTGCAATGAACTCCGCTTCCGTACTGCTAAGAGAGACCGTTGCTTGACGTTGAGCTTGCCAAGATATTGTAGATGAACCCAACATGAATAGATGTCCCGAAGTTGATCTCCTTGTTTCTAAATCTCCAGCATAATCAGAATCTGTAAATATTCTTAAATCTAAATTATTATCAGATTT
>NW_026096544.1:0-7404 GCF_023614345.1 Adelges cooleyi
ATACACCAATCCATAATCAAATGTATGTTTAACGTAACGTATAATGCGTTTGACCATCGACCAGTGAGCATTAGTTGGTTTTGTCAAAAATCGTGATGCAAAATTAACTGCAAATGCCAAATCTGGTCTTGTTAATTGTGACAGGAATAATAAACTTCCCACTGCTTCTCGATACGGTACTTGACCTTCTTTTAGTACTATCGAATCCGTGTGAACATCCAATGTCGTTGATTTATCAATGGGTAATGAGATATCCTTTGCATCTAACATGTTAAATCGTTTAATAATATTTCTAGAATAATTAGTTTGATTAATAAATAATGATCCATCATCTAATTTCTTAACTCCCATTCCTAGAAAATAATCTAAGTTACCGTGTTTAACTTCAAATTCTTTTTCTAATTTGGACAACAACACCCGTATTTTTGTCTTATTGTCCGACGCAATAAGACCATCATCAACAAAAATAGCTAAAATCAATTTTTCATTATTATCATGATTAGTGAAAACACACGAATCATATTTACTTTGATTTAAATTGAATTGCAAAAGGAAATTCTTAAACCGTGTATTCCAACACCGTGGAGATTGTTTTAATCCATATAACGACTTACGTAATTTGCAGACCCGTCCTGATTTGTCGTCATATCCGATCGGTTGTTCCATATACAGTTCGTCTTCCAACATACCATATAGAAATGCTGTACGAATGTCAAATTGGCATAATTCCAATTTCTGAGCCGCACTAATGGCTAAAATTGTTCTAATAGATTCAAATCTAACTACAGGTGAAAATGTTTCGTTATAATTTATCCCATGTATCTGTCGAGACCCGTTAACAACTAATCGAGCCTTAAATCGATCAACCTGCCCGTTACCATTGTACTTGATTTTGTAAACCCATGAATTATTTAATACTTGCTTTCCTTCTGGAATTGGCACCAACGTCCAGGTGTCATTAGTATGCAATGAATTTATCTCGTCATCCATGGCTAAAATCCAATCATTTTTATTCTGACAGCTCACAGCTTCTTTATAGTTAATCGGTTCTGTAATACACGACGTAATATATGCATATCTGGCCGGTTTACGCAATTGACCTCGATCGCGAAGATTGTAACTTGGTAGTTCTGTTGGCGTGACTTCGAGTTGTTTTTCTGGTTGTACCTCTACCGCCTGAGGTGTTTCCTCGTCGACATTATAATCTTGACTTACACTTTCGCTAAATGTTAATTCATTAGTATTTATTTCTTTTTTAAACACAACATCTCTATAATCTCTTATAGTTTTAGTTTTTGGACAATAAGCCCTATACCCACGTTTATCTAAAGAATATCCGACAAAAATACACAATTTACTTTTAGCGTCCCATTTTCGTCTCTTGGCCTTTGGAATATGAACATACATTTCTGTTCCAAATACCCTTAAATGCCTTATATCTGGTTCTTTGTTAAAATAAAGCTCATATGGACTTTTACCTTCAACAGTACTCTTACCAGTAAGATTGAGTACATACACTGATGTATTAACTGCTTCTGCCCAAAATGATAAGTCCATCTTCTTTGAATGAAGTAATGTTCGTGCTGCTTCCACAATAGTTCTCATTTCACGTTCTGCCCCAGAATTTTGCTCTGGTGTGTACGCTATTGTTTTTTCATGTCGAATGCCATATTTCTGCAAAATACTTGTTACTTCATTAGAAACAAACTCTAAACCATTATCACTTCTAAAAGCTTTTACTTTATTCCCAGAATCATTTTTAACAGATCTTATAAATAACTCTAATTTATTTTTGACCTCATTTTTATTTTTCAAGTAAAAGACCGTCCGATAATGTGTGTAATCATCCTTGAACAATAAAAAATATTGGGACCCGCCCAGAGACTTATTTACCATCGGTCCGCATAAATCTGCATAAATTAATTCTCCAGTTTTACCCGATGTAGTCGAACGACTCTTAAATGGCTTTTTCGTTTGCTTCCCAATAACACAATCATCGCAAAAAAACTGGTTCCAATCACCGCTTACATTTATATTATGTTTTAGCAAACAAGATTTTACGTACTGTTTACATTGATGCCCTAGTCGTTCATGCCAAAGTTGAATGGAATCCGCGATTGCCGCATTCACTTCCATTTGTCCGTTACCTTGCTCGGTCAATGCCATGTCGTCGGCTATTTGTTGTACAATCTCAATGTTCATATTGTATAACCCGTTTTTGCGTTCACCAGTGCAAACGACCTTATTGTTTTTCAAAAAAATACACTTTTTACTATCTGATTCCAACTTCAAACCTTTATCTAATGCTTTGCCCGTACTAAATAAATTATACTTTAAATTTGGTACATATAACACATTAGACAAATAATTTGTATTCATGTTATTTCCCACATAACATATTATGTTAATATTTCCCGAACCTTCTGCCTGTAAATTTGTACCATCGCCAATCCTTATTTCCACTGGCGACCTGAATTTTTTATAGTTCACAAACCACTCTCTGTTGCTTGTCATGTGTTCAGTAGCTCCTGAATCCAAATACCATTGATTCTCTTTGCGATCAGTAACCAAAGATTCACTATAGAACGCTTGACCTGTTAAACTTGTACTTGGCGAATCTGATTTCGCCTCACCCTGATCCTTCTGGTACTTTTGATACTTCTTGCAGTCTTTCTTGAGATGACCTAGTTTCTTGCACCAAAAACAGGGACCTATCTTTTTAGTATTATTATTACTAAAATTACGTTCATTACCAACATTACCACCATTCTTCTTAAAAAATTTCTTTTGAAATCTTTTGACAGTCAAAGCATTGGATTCCTCTGCTTCAACTTCTGAACCTCCTTGAGACATTCTCGATTCTTCTATTAACAACCGAGATGTAAGTTCATTTAAATTTTTACTTGCTTGAGGTACACTGTCCTATGCACTGTAAAAATGTTTATAAGATGGCGGTAAAGTCATAAGAATTTTAGTTAGCAACATATTGTCAGAGATTTTCTCTCCCGATAGAGCGAGTTGGTTTTGAAGATTCTGTAGTTTGCTGATATGCGTCGAAATGTCATCTGTAGGCTCTTTTACATAACTGAAAAATTTATTTTGTAATAAATGTATACCTGCTTCAGATTTTTGCTCGTAGATACTTAATAATTTGTTCCACATATCATATGCTGTACTACAATTTAGCAAATATTGTAACGGTCCATTTTCCAATGACGTGACGATTAATCTTTGACATTTACTATCAGCCCTTGACCACGCTATTCGTTCTAACTGAAACCTTTTCTTGGCATCCTCTTCTTTCTCGGAGGTTGCTATTGTATATACTGGCTTTTTATAATCTCCTGTAATTATACCGCTTACCTCAAATGAATTAATTATTACCTTCATTTGAAATTTCCAAAGTGTCCAGCCTTCCGAGTTACTCAGCTTTGTAATCTTCAGTGACTCGTCCATAGTTAAAAGATAACGTACTTAAAAATAGTACTTACTGAACAATTGGAATAAGTGAATTTTAACTACATAAAATACTTAGTCTTCTGATGCTTCACTGTTGTGCCTGAGACTATGTGTCTGGGCCCATAACCTATTGCGATATACGCCTGTATATCTTGGTGGAAGTTAGTATTTAAGTAGAAAATAAAACACAACAATAATATGTTTAACACAATACTATTAAATATAAAAAACACACACAGTATAGAGAATAATATATATACAACGTACGTTTCAACTATAACAGCAGCCGTAATAGAATGGTAAATCCAACACCTTAATACTATGTCTTATATACTATACAATCTAGGTTACAGACGTAATTGGTCCTTGTATAAACAACTTAAATATTACTCATGATTTCATCAGTGTACACATATACTACCATATAAAGTTATATAATAATTATTACTTATCCATGACCCAAATAAACAATATTAATTATATTCAATACTAAGAAATATACAAGGGGGGGGGGTGTCAAAATGAAGATGCCGACTATAAAATTTTAATTGCCGACTAAAATGTTTGGGTACTTTCGTAAATATTTTATGACATTTTACATCATAAATCACAATTTTTTGCTAAAATTAGTGGGAATTAATAATTGTTGAAAATTATTTTTTTTTTTAACTTTAAAATATTATTTTATTAAGTATTAATTAATACAAACAAATTTAGATAGTAAAAAAACCATCAAAAGTTTAACTTTAATATGGCGTTTTTTTAATGCGGACTATTTCCTTGTTATTTCTTCCAAATCAATTATATCGAGAATATCTCTGGTGGAGTTTAAAATCTTGAAGGTCATTTTAAAAGAATAAGAAGAAGAAAAATTATATTGATGTGATATTGTTATAAATTGTGACTAGATTTTTTTTGATTATTAAAATGTTTTTCGGAGCATAGAAATATTTTAGACAGCTAACAAATTTCCAGATCTCAGTCACCAGTACTAAAGCAATTTGAGCCCTACTTTAAAAGCATTAATTTAAAAATGTTTAAATCTATTTAACATAGTTATAACGTATTGCAGTTGAAACTGCAATCTAACCGAGATTTAATCCAAATAGCCTAATATTTTAAATAATTTTATAAAAAATAATGACATTGAATTCAAAAAATAATTAAAATCTTTGAAATAAAAACAAAAAAGGTATTTTTTTATGAGTTAATACAATTTTATTTTTATTTTAGTTAGGTACACTATTTAAAAATAATGCTCATTTTTGCTCCCTGCTCGCTATATATATATATAGTATAGTAGGATATTATAGTAGGTAATATCCCACCGCAACGATAGTAATAAAGAAAAAACAAGACGTAGTGAAGTAGTACTAAGGAACTCTCATAGGCCTTAAAAATCTGGCTTAATGATTTATTCTAAATACGTATCCATCTCATACCTTTTGTTCGAAATTTACTCAGGCAGGCTCAAAAGGATTGTTAGCAGCTCCTTGGTGTTTCATATTCATTCTCTAACCATATATATATATATATATATATTAGGGAACCTTTTAGAATTTTAAAACTAAAATAAAAATATATACTTATAGAGGGATAAAATGCTTGTTTACAATAGACCAATAGGTCCCATGACCGAACATCGTTTGATAAAATATACACCACAGTTATTATAAACATAATAATACTTCTGCTAAAATCGGGAATAACCGAAAATGCATTGTTTGTTTTTACTTAAAACTAAAATTATATTTTCTTATGGTCGTCCGTATGCCGTCTATTCACTATTCAGTCACCAGATTCCAATAAAAATTATGTACCTACCTACTTTTATAAAATAAAAATAATAAATATGTTATTTGTATAATTTAATGGGGGTTATAATATTTACCGACTTTTTGTTCCGAATGTGCCGACTAGGTATACTTGAGTTTTCCGAGTAGGGGGGGGGTGTCAAACCCCCTTTAAGTCCGGCCCTGTTAGTTCACTACCAATATAGCGTGTGCTATAGATCATTTGGAATATATAATATGTCATATCTAAACGATTTATGGCAAACGCTATACTAGTAGGATTTTTAAAGAAATCACACAACGAGCCATTTTTGTTATTTCAATTGCTTAAGCACGACTTGACTCTGAGACAGAATGTTCTCTACCAATACAGTGTTTGTGAAAAATTGTTCTGATTATCGTAAAATATCATATCTAAACTTTTTTCACAGACACGGTACAATAGGATTTGTTTAGTAGATTTTCTTCGCTGAAGATATGTTTTTTTGTAGACATCTACTGAAGACATCTTCTTCGATTGCTCACGCACAATAATTAGGTTCTAAGTAGAATGTTTTCTACCAATACACTGTGTGTGAAAAAGCTTTTGGAATTTCTTAATATATCACATCATCAAAAGTTTTTTCACAGACAGTATACGAATAGGAATTTTTTAGTCGATTTTCGCTGTGGACATTTCTTCAGTTTGACAGTAACCTGTACAGAGTAATAATACGTTAATGCGAATATTTAGCACTTGCATGTAGCCAGTTCAACTCACCTCCTAACCTTTCTTTTACATATTAGTAAGGTTTTTCTTGTAGACATCCACTATAACTATGTCTAGGCTTTTAGTAACCTGGATGAAGAAATAATATACTATGGAACACACGAGGCAAGTTATAATATTTCTGAAACAAATCAAAAGAATCATTAAATCCAATCTAGTTATTCCTTCAATTGGTCAAGCACAATTGGCCTTTGAAGTCTCTAAAATTACAAGTTTTTACAATCATATACGTTACACATATTGTTTTGACATTTGTTACTTGGTAAAAAACCTAAAATATTATACAGATTAATAAATAAAGTTTTCAATAGCCAGATCAGGTTCTGACGTAGAATGTTCACTACCAATATAACGTGTGCTATAAGTCATTTGGAATATCTAATATGGCATATCTAAACGAATTATGGCAAACGCTATACTAGTAGGATTTTTAAAGAAATCACACAACGAGGCATTTTTGTTATTTCAATTTCTTAAGCACGACTTGACTCTGAGGCAGAATGTTCTCTACCAACACACTGTATGTGAAAAAAACTATTGGATTATCTTAATATTTATATCTAAAAGTTTTTCACAGACAGCATACGAATAGGATTTTTGTAGTCGATTTTCGATAATGCGAATATTTACTTGTTCTTTTTCTATTACTCACATACTTTTTTACCGCCGAATATTCTCTACCAATACAGCGTTTACGAGAAACGTTAGGATATTATCATATGTCTTACCTAAATGTTTCTTGCACACGCTATAATAGTAGGATTTTTTTAAACTTCTCCTATAAATATTTTCTTGGCATCTCAACAATCTGAACAAAGAAATGAAACATTATAGGGTACACACCAGACACGTGAATAATGTCTTTGGACAGTAACAAATTACACTATTACACATTTTTATAAACAAGTCTAAAAATATATTAAATCCAAAGTCAAGTAAGCACTACTTCTCACTTGTGGTTAAAATTGTTTTAGTTAATCTTTTGTAAAAAATTTATGTCCAATAACTACCTTTTTCAAACATCTTTCTCTATTTAGTATTATTCATTCTTCAGGCACGTTTAGGCCCGAAGTAGAATGTTCTCTACCAATACAGTGTCTGCAAAAAATCCTTTGGACTTTTATCATGTCTTATCTAAATGTTTTTTGCAGACACTATACTAATAGGATTTTTCTTGTAGATGATATGTCAAAAGCAAAAATACCTACTAAAAAAAGTTAACAAGGGACTCGATACCAATGAGCTTAGCATTTAAACTTTGTTGGATAGTCCAAAAACACAAACAACTGAAAATAAGTTTTTATGTAACGTATAGGAAACTTAATTGGAATTTGAAGAAAGTAATTTTGAAATAACTTAAAAATATTTACTTTACATTGGTAA
>NW_026096545.1:0-22187 GCF_023614345.1 Adelges cooleyi
TGAAATATAAATTATACGATTATTTTAACGTGATTTACAATTTTTAATTTAACGAGCGTATATCGGTTCCACCGAAATTACCCTTCTTATATTTTAAAATTAACGGTAATAATATTATGGTTATGATACGAAAATACGAAAAAATACAAAAAAATTAATTAAAAATCACATAAAATATCTATAATATAAAGGGTTGCAATCCAATCGATTTTGTCGTGACAATAATTCAAGTACAAACACAATATTTAAATTTAAAATACACGAACAAAAATTCACTATAAAATGTAATAAAAAAAGTAATAATAAATTATACGGTTATTTGATTATTTAAAATACGGTTATAAAATATAAATTATACGGTTATTTTTAATGTGATTTTACAATTTTTAATTTTGCTAATTTAGATTGATGTAATGTAAGTGAAAATTGTTTTGATCAGCCAAAAAAAACTAGTTATTAAAACCTAGGTATAATAATAATAATTAATTTAATTTAATTCTGTTGAAATAACATTTTTAGTTGTATTTTTTTATTTTATTCCAATAAAAATCTAATATTCTATTGGTTGATTGACTCTGCAAGAAGTTTCGCTTCACCGCGCATACTCGTAACACGCAATTTTTTTAAGTGTGAATTTTACTTAGTTAATTACAAGCTTAAGATCACCATAAGAGGCATTGAGCCGACTGACCTCGGGCCATATCTTTCTGTTTTGAAATGTTGCTTACTAAGCTCATACAGTAGGCAACACAAGACACTTGATTTTTAAAATTTCATTAAAATAAAATAAAAAATTGTACTTTAATCTTAAAGCAAGTAGAAAGTCACTTTTTTGGTAGGAGGTTTCTGATCTGACATACAGCTAGACTTACACTACAGTTACTCAGTACTTAACTTGCAAAATACTTTTTCGAAACTAGGTATGAATTCTGGTTACTACATAGTGGTTATAAAATGGTAATATTGTTTGTGGGGTATTGCATTGTCCAAGCTAAGTTTTAAATCAATTTTATGTTATCGATAACATGTTAAAAAAAAATTCTAATTTTGCTATAAAAAAACTGTGTGTTAAATAGTACATATTCAAGTCATTGTTAATTTAAATGCAAAAAAAAGCGGTCAGTATTTGGTCGGAGATGCAGTCCAATACGCGCTTATTAAAACGCGTATATAATTAATTAACTCAAACGGTAAACATACTACGACTATAATAGTTACAGTTAAGTATAGATAATTACTATTTTAATTGTATTAAAAAAATTATTTTAAAAATGATAATTATAAATATAATATTATGATCACAATTACATTAAATACATAAAAAAATAAAGCTTATCTAAAAGTATAAACAACTCCTAAAAACAATTATTAAAAAAAAGACGGGTACTGTGTTACCAGAAACTGCATCTAATATATAACTACCTAAGTTAACCTAACCTAACCAAATGTAGATGATAAATAAAATCATAAAAAATATGACATCGTATACTCAGAACTTTGAGACCTAAAAATTTTAACATAACACAAGTAAAAATATTAAATTGAACAAAATTCGGCGATTACATAACATGTTTACCTAATATATTGCTTACTAACAAAAGAAAATTGAAAACTATCCTGTGACATTTGTTTATTTTTAAATGTGATCAAGTTCTTCACCAGCTAGTGCATTATGTATTAATTTAAATAATAGTGGGTATTACTAACAAGAGTGCTACAAGTGTTGCAAATATAGCAACATACTTAATGAATAAATAGAAGAACAGCTTTTGTGATATCATATTAAAAACGTTAACAAAACAGAAAATCTTATTTTTACACACAATTATTTTAAATATATTACTGTGGTAATTTGAACTATGAAATTTCAGCTATTTTGTTTGTTTTTATGGGAAACCCAATTTGAAATGTACACATTTTATGCAAAATTATCTCAGCTTTCTAAAAGAAATATTAGATAAAAATTCTCAAATTTTAGGCAACATTAAATCTTATATTATTAAAATAAATAAAAAACTAAATTTTTAAATTACAAATTCAATTTGAATCATTTTCTGTTATTTTCTGATCAAAGTTTCAAGTTTAGGGCAGGAGTAAATAATATTATTTTTATGTGCGCGCACTTCCCAGCTGCACTTCCCTTTCCATCCTAACTTTATACAATCAAAATTGGGCCAATGTGGTTTAAGTGGTTATTAGAACTTTACAAATTTGGAGAAAATTGTAAATACTTAACTATATTTTAACATATCAGTGCAATTGAGTTTAATTCAAAATTTATACATATTTTTATTATGAATATACTAACCAATTGATTATTTTGAGATGCCGAAACTTGATAACTACTATATTTTCCTTGTAAAGCTTGATGGGTTTGTTGATTAGAATTCATTAATTGCTTATTCGCTATGTTAATAAATAAATCAATTGTTAGCATACAAATCTTATAAGGAAATTCAAAATATAAAACTCCTCGCTTTCAAAAAATGGTTGTTGTCTAAAAATATTGGAGGAAAACATTGCATTTCCAATGTCCCGTTGATTAGATACACCAGACTTTTGAAAATCGTCATTACCACCACTACTTATATTTTCTTTCGGGTAATGAACTTGACGAGACTAATGAAATATTAATAAATTATTAAACCGCCGAGGCGTTTATAACGGTCAAATTATAAACAAATATTTTCATGCATTACCTGATAAGTATAGTTTTGCATATTTGGAGGTGGGGCGTTTTGTGGAGAACCAAATGCATTTGGTATGCCAAATGTATTACCGGACGCACCAGCCACTACTTGTGCTTGGAATGCAGAAGCGACATTTGGAATAAAACCAGCATTAGTTGGTCCTGCTATACGATTGTTAAATAGTTATGAGAATTTACTAGATTTATAAGAATTAACAAAAAAATAAAATTTAAAAAAAACAACAATACACTCGTTGAATTGGTTGAATACAACGATGACGAAGACTGCAATGGTGTGGCTCGTGCATTATTTATTGTGTTGTATTGTTGATTAAACATAGTATTTGGATCATATTGTACCATGTACTAAAAAAAAAAAAAAAAAAAAATATTAAAATGCTAGGGACGCTACTTTTTTAAAGGTATCTAGAGTACCTCTACTACTTTTTTCTCAAGTCAAGCACTGTGTTACTGTGTATATATAGTATATTATTATCTAGACTCATGTCTAGGAATTAGTCTATTATTATTATTTATATTTAGTTGTCTGTACAAAATATACGGGAATTACCTAGCTCTGTAATCGAGAGGATTCGATAACAACACCCTCCTCACAAGTCCCGTGCATTGGCCGATACTTATACGTACTACCATGATATAATTAACAAGGTATGGTCTTAGCTCATCAGCCGCACAGATTTGCTGGTGGTCACTGGATGAAACGCTAAAATTTGTTTATATTATCCAGTTATCATTGTAATAAAAAGCAAATCATTGTAATGGTACTAATCTACTGTAGACTGTAGTATTGTTTATTTTAAAAATGTCTAGTAAAAGTAAAATAACTAGCTATTTTTCTGCAAGTAGCTCTCTACTTCTAACACTCAGTGGATGATAATGAGTCAAACTGTGAGACTCATAGAAAACAAAGGCCATCAACTGAAAATTACTGCGCGATTACAGAAAATCAAATTGTAGACTTGGCGGTAATATTTGTTTAATTAAGTTAATGTCAAATGTTTTATTTATCGTGCAAATTGGGATATTAATTACATGTATAATAATTTGTGAATACTTTTTATTTTTTCAATTGTAGCTACTATTTAAAAAAATCAAATTTTGGATATCGGTATTTATATAAGCACTTATATCAATAAATAACGAGTAATTAATATATTTTACATTTCGTCTGTAGCCCAACCGGCGGCAGTGTTCGAGGTCCGTTGCTCGTAGTGAAGCCACGCCCATGCGCATGCGCACAAGTCGGCCGCCGAAGTCTGTTCTTATTCTGAATAGAGTATATTGAAACTTGGATTTACTTCTTTATCGTAATCTGATGTTCTTTTTTAAGTGTGTGGATTTAATCGGTTTTTGTTTTGCTTTGCGACCCAATTATCGTTGGCCTTAGGACTCCGTTCAATTGCCTTTTGTATGCCAAATAATAATTGTTCGTACTTTCACATTTCTTTTTCAAATATGAATAATCCATTTAACATTGTGTCCATCAGGTATACCAAATGGTTTAATTCTAGTATAAAATACGAAATATATTCATTTTGCTTCAAGATCGACTTAAATGCTTTTAAAGTTTTAGGGTAGTTTGGGTTTTTTCACGTACGTTGTTTTCGAATAATTCAATTTAAAATTTAAATTTTCGATGTGTGTTCCTGACAATGACAGTTCATTTTGTAAGTTACAAGTTTCTTTTTGTAACATTGTGATCATGTAATTTTATTCATGAACTCTAATGGTTAGTTATTTTGAGGTACTTTCGATTTTATTGTAGGCAAACATTTATTTACCTATCTGAAAATGTTATTAATACATGGATTAACACAAGATTCTGATTATAATATTTAATTCAATTCTAATTAAAGTTAAGATATGTGTTTATTTTTTTTTTTTTTTTAAGGTACAAAAGAAAAAGAAATGAATAACTCTAGTATGTATTGTGTAATAAAATAAAAGTTTATGTTATTACGAATTTATATAGAGTTTTGTTGTTTATTTGTGTGTGATATCAGAGAAATGAGAGACGAGAGAGAGAAAGAGAAAAAAATTTGAAAAAGTAACACGAAATGGTGAGAAGCAAAAATTTAAAGAGGAGTTGGCTGTGCAAATATAATATTTATGTTTTTTTACAATTTGGTTTGGCTTATCGTTTTCGTTGCTGGTTTCTTTCAACATGGATATGTTTTGGGCTAGGGTCATTCGGAAATTCGTGTTACGATTTCATGTAATGAAACAATGGCGATTTTGCCGGTTATACCCTACGGGTTATAGCCTAGGTAAGTGTGAACTAAAGAGTCCACCCTTTTGATAGTGTAAATATGATGAAGTGGCTGAATAAGGAGTGTCGAGATCTAGCTATGTAGTGGAAGATCCATAGCATCTTATGTGCGTGAACAAACTGAGTGGACGGTGCGAATGAGTAATGACCAAGATGTCAAAGCCCTATCTTTACAAAAAAAAAAAATTAAAATAATTTTTGTAATACTAAAGATTTGATTAAAAATATAAAATAATAAAACTACTATTGATGATCATATAATCGGCGGGCTATAATGATCTTGTTTTAAGCTTGTGGGTACTACAACACGGCTGTTGATCATTTTGGTAATATACACATGGTTTACTGTAGTTGAAAAAAACCATAAGTTTTATACAAATAATCAAATTTACATTATGTTTATCGCGTATTGGGTTAGTGCAAATTTTAACGCACTTGTGTGCACGGCGCCCGCCATGTCGTCTTCATAAATCGTACACCCGAAAACACCTACTGGAATGATAAACAAAACAAACATTTACAAATCTCAATCCCGTATTTATTTACTTACATGGTTTCAAACTAAATACCAAATTATATTTCGATGATATAGGCGCTTCCGTGCTTGCGTTAGTAGCTGTGCGTTTTACACCTCTTTCAATAACAATTAATGCAATTTAATTTATTTTATTTTCAATAACAATTACTCTTGCTCAAGTACCTGCATCTCACCGTTTTTTGTAAGATTACCAAAAATGGAGCCCCAATTAAAGTTGATCGCGTCGGTTATCGCCACATTGTCCGTTGTTACCATGATAGAGAGCCCAAAAACATCAAACCAAGAACGATATTCAAGTATTTTTTCGTTCAAGAGAGGAAAATTCGAAAATAAAGAGTCGACGAAGTCGTTTAATTATACCGCCGTTGTCAAAGAAATCCTCTGCAACGACGCGTACTACATGTTGTCGTATTTGCAACTGACAATTCCTCATTACTTTAGTTATCCCGACCAAGTGAACAGTTTACAAAATAAAATCAACACCAAGTATAATGAATGGGCGACGAAAATGTTGGCAACCGCGTTCCAGGTCGCTCAGAAGGACAACGATATGGAGGTGCCGTGGCTGCTGTACTTATACGTCAAGCGGATAGAAGTGCACGCGGCTAATGACCCGAACAGAGAATTTCTGCCGGTCATGCGGACCGCGCACTATGGGATGTATATGGTGCTGCTTTGCTCGATGTTGGAGAACGATTGCACGATGTACGATCGGTCGACCAAGCGGGAACGCAAATTCACTGAGTACGTGGCTGACATGAAACAATCAAGACCAATATCTAACAACTTTCCGCAAAACTCATCTAAGGTGTCGAAACTTATGAAACAGCACTGGCCCAACCTGTGCCATAACTCTAGTCTGGGCTATCGGTCAAGTTTAGATTCGTATTTCTATGTACCGGGGGTTCGGCCTCTAACCGAAAAACATTTGACATTGGACATGCTATATTTGAAAGACGTATTCGGGAACATTGAAATGGCGACCACTCTTATCACGGAATTCGGAGTATTTGAAAACGGACATCCGCTGCTCATCTATCTGGAGAATAAATTGATCCAGATCAAAAGCGGCGGTACGTCTTTTCGACAGTACGTCTTGTCACTAGTGGACTTCCACGAACACGTGATACGAGCGTTGAACACGATGATGTTACGGATCTATTATGATTTCTTCGAGAAGTTGAAAACGGTAGACCAAGACAAGCGGGAAGAACACGTGAAACAATTTTTCAGACCATACAAAGATTGGTGTGTTTTTTTACACTTGCCCAAATATAATTTTTTATACCATAAACTCGTGCCCGATTCGCAGGATTACGATAAAAATTTTACGGAAATAACCATCAACGACTTACAGCAACGGGTGATTGCCAAGTTGAGGGAACAGGACAACAATTCAAAGGTCGCCTTGTACAATCACACGGCCGCGTCGTTAGAGAGGATCAACATCGACGCAGAGCACTTAAAGGTCATCGCGGTCGAATATGAAATTCCGCTCGACCCTGTATTCCTAGCCTCGCTAAAGGATCCGACTGAAAAGAACATTCTATGCATCGAAGTTTTGATTGGATTGATGAAAAAGATATTTGACGGTACTCACTATAAAGCAATCCACTCGTTGGGCAAGCTCGCAACATCGAAAAACTTCAAGCGACTTTGTAAGTTCGAGCAGCAATACCACGAGGACGTGTTTTCGCGTGAAGATGATACGTTTTCTATTGAAGTTTGTAGCACTCAAACGATTTAGTACTAATACCATTTTACCACAACGTACGAATCGTCGTTATCAAAGTATTATTATACTATAATCATTATTTCATTATTAAAATATTAAATGATATCATAATATTATATTTAATTTGTTTAATGATCACAACCTTTATTTACTTATTCATTTACTGATTCACTGATTTTTCATTTACTTTACATTTAATAATTTTCATATCAAAGGTAATTGTGATTTTGGTTGTAATGTCGTATATAAATAACAAACTTTTTTTTTTTTTTTTTTAAACCGTTTAGTCTTGGTAATTATTCGGACGATCAAGTGAAAAACTATTGATAGTCTGGGTCATAATCTAATTACTTTATATTATTAAGTTTACTAGGATACTTTTATTATTAAAAGCACCAGTTTAATAATATTATAATAAATACGTTTTTGAATAGTGTAGTTTCAATTTAGTTAAATATTCTGTTTACACAAAAATATCTAACGACTTATTTATCATTACATTATGAACTCAACAATAAAAAATGTGTTAACTAAAAAACAAAATATACGTAGGAGGGAAAACATATTTTGTTTATATATTATTATTGATTTTTATAAAAAATGTATATTTGTTATAATTTATGTAACAATATGGTGCTATTATGCACAAACATTCAAACGTTCTGATACACAAATAATAAAACATGATATGACCAAAAAACCACTTGTTTTCCATAAAAAATAATAGTGTTACTATAAAAATTGTATTTTTTAAATACAACAGTTCTCTTGACGTAAAAGCTTTAAAAATGTGTGATGCCAACAGTTGTTTGTTTTTTGTTTACATTATGAAACGATTCAAAACGTTTTATCGGTTTTTGTACAATGCAGACATTTTAACTAGAATTATAAAAAAACTAGTTGATTATTATTATATAATAAACCAAGTGGTTAGTCTTTTCGCATCTTATTTCTCATCGGTTTATACGGAACCAATAATAATTTCTAAAAGTGAGTTAGATACGTTCTTAACTGATCAATTTTATTTTCTACCGTCCACCCTTACGCTATCTCCAGATGAAATATTAGTAGCTTTAGAGCCTCTATCAAACACCCGTGGCTCCGGTCCAGACGGTATTTCAGTTAGTCTTCTGTTTCGTTGTCGTCATGTCCTTAACAGGCACATATGTTCGATTTTTAATAAGTCTCTCCGAGAGGGTGTTTTTTTCCGCTGCCTGGAAGATTAGTCGGGTGACGCCCATTTTAAAATCGGGCAATCCAACTGATGTCTCGAACTACTGTCCTATATCAGGCCTACCATTCTTGTGAACAATTTTTGAGTTATTCGTGTTAAAGCTCATTGAGCGGACTGTGCAATCAACTCTATCAGTTGACCAGCACGGATTTTTTCCGGGTCGCTCTACTGGGACCAGTGCGGTTCATTTCACAACTTTTGTCTATGAAGCATTTGAATCCAAGCAGAAAGTAGATGTAGTTAATACAGACTTCTCAAAGGCTTTCGATACGATCGACCATGGTTCTTTAATTTATGTTTTAGTTCGTTTAGGTATTGGCGAATCACTTATTTTCATGGATAAAATCATACCCGAGTAACAGAACTCAGGTTGTTTGTCTCTTTGACTCTTCCCATTAATATTCAACATTTTTACAAACACCATATACTCAATTATTTCACCATGTCGCCTTCTTCTTTTTGCGGATAACGCAAAAACATATTATCCAATTTCAGATACTGATGACTGTCTTGTCTTTCAAGAAGTCCTAAATAAATT
This sequence comes from Adelges cooleyi, assembly GCF_023614345.1. NCBI lineage: Eukaryota > Metazoa > Arthropoda > Insecta > Hemiptera > Adelgidae > Adelges > Adelges cooleyi. The sequence goes on from NW_026096545.1 coordinate 9,025, forward strand.
TAAAGATTGGTGTAATGTTTTTGGGCTGTCCTTAAATGTAGGAAAATGTAAAACAATGTAATTTTACCGAACACGTGAGGCATTGGTGTATGACTGCTGTCTTGATAGAGTGCCCCTGGACCAACTTTTGATTTCCATCCTCATGTTGATTATATAGTCAATAAATCCTTACGGGTACTAGATTTTATTCGGCGGCACTCCGGGAAATTTCGAGCTGCAAACTGTCTTCTTGCCTTATGTAATGCCTCGGTCCGCTCAATATTGGAATACGGGACAATGGTATGGTCAAGGCGATCATACCATACACTGCAACCGATAATCGGAGGATTAATAATCCGATAACCGGATAATCGGACTAGACCTGGATAATTTAGAGGAAATTCGTAAATATTTAGGTACTCGCTTTATCTTGGGATTACTTAATGGGTGTATAAACGCTCCACGTCTTTTAGAAAGACTCAGTATCCGGGTACCGTGTATAACCAGGTCACGCGATTTTTTTTATTTGATACTAGCTAGAAACAATTTTTTGAGAAATGCACCTCTGGACAGAATGATGCGCGATTTCAATAATCATTACAGTACGTAGACCATATTTGTTGATCACGTTTTATTACATTCCTGTTAATCTTAGAATCACAAATTATGTATAAAAGCCGTTTGGCGTCAATTATGTAAAACAAAAAAATTAAAATTATATGTAATAGGAAAAGCGATTTATACGGTTTATAGTTAATGCTTTGTAAATTCTGATTTACCTTTTGCAATACAGTTTTTTCTTATCATCATGATGCAATCATTTTTATTTTGTGACCTTACATGTTAATAACGCAACAGCTTGCGTACGAGTCCGCAACACCACGGGATACATTTTGATGTCTCGTTCTGCGGTCTGCTCCTTTTTTTCCGCCTCGATTCTGAAGCCTTGACACTATTTGAAATATTTTTCGTTGCTAACCCAAAATAAAAACTTGGTTGGTGACAATGGTAACCACGGTACTCGAATGGTAGGTGATGGTTAATTTTATGTCGTGGCCAAAAGTTTTTTAGTAGTTTTTTAATAATTGGCCTTAATTGATTTATTGGCAAAACGTTCACTTGGCTAGTTATTTTGAATCAATTCATTAACAATAATTTTAAGTTTGTTCGTCGTGAAAACAACACATAATTTAAAAAATGTAACATCCCCTCCCAATTCTTATCCTCGACCTAGACCTCATCCTCGACCTCATCCTCATCCCCATTTCCACCCTCATCCTTATAACCACCCCAACCCCATTTCCACGCCATCCTTAATCTCTAACTTTCACCCCTTACTCTCACCCCTATCTCTTAACCCCTATCTCTTAACCCCTATTTCTCACCCCCTCTTTCTTATATCTCTTATCTTATCAGATAAATCAGCTGTTATTTTTCGTTATAATAACCGGGGTCGGTGTCGATTTTTTCCGGTTGTGCTCCTGAGTTAAAACCATATCTCTTATCTCTCTTATCTAAACAGATAAATCAGCTGTTATTTTCTGATCTTGTTTTCCAAAATCAAACAAACGCATATAAAAATCGTGATGATAACCGTTTCCAATTAAAATTTCAATATTAACTGTAATTATGTCATTGACCAAAAACCGCAGGAATCGGTAACAATAATATAAAAAATCGAACAAATAATATTTCCATTGTAATAACAGACGATTTCTGTGTAAAACTGTGTAATAAAACATTTATAATATAATACGAGTATGGTAATAAAAAACATAATCATTTTTTTCTACAACAACCTACACTAATTAACCTTTTTATTTTTATTACTCTGTTTAGCGGGAATTTGTACAGGAAATTTTAAAATTTTGCGACACGAAAACCAACCAAACCGGTGAATCGATACCGAATTTATATTTTTTAATATATTTATATTTATTATTTATTCGAGATGGTTTTTTTCAACGAAAAAAAATTCAATTGTCTCCACGTTAACTGATATTCCTACTGTTATTGTTACCGCAGTAACTGTTATGTGTTTTGTTTGTATATATTTATGTTCCCGAAATCCTTGATCTGACGACTTGGACGTAAGATATGATCACAGTTTTACGAATTTAGAGCCAACAATTTTCAATTATAAACTGATCATGAAGTAATCGACTATACAACTAATGGACAATTGTCAATTGGCTGTTTAGTTCAAGTTCCAACGTTAGTATTCCACATTCGACCGATTGTCGATCGACCCAGTTTGAGTGGTACATACAACTAGCAAAGTGCTTCGAAACAATATAATGATTTTTATTTTTATTGAAATTTTAACGGCACCAGCAACTAAACCACCAACGTTCTATCCAACTCTACCAATGGTAATGCAAAAAGCACCCGTTTTATCATTTTAATAATTCCATTATTATATAATAGTTTTGGAATCTTTTATTTTGTTGTAGATTCAGTTTTTCATTCTAGTATTGTATTTTATTATTTTGTCCATTTATTTCTTCTGTTTGCTTTTACTCTAATGCCTGAAGAGTATCAACTAAATAGTATTATTATTAGACAGTCAATATCTCTTAAAATAATTGCAATTTTTTAGTGTTTTTTTTTTATTGAAAACATTATTGTTAGAGTTCTAGGGAAAAAATTACAAATTTTTAATATTATCTAAAATTGTGAAACAACATAAACTAAAGCGTCTCCAAAAAGGAAAACTTCAAAAATTGCAATGAGTGCAGTCTCCTTAATAGATCACCCAGTATAACACCAGTGGAAAATAACCATGTTCGAAATCGTTTTAGGGGGAATATAAATTAAGAATTAAGGCTTTTAGTCAACGTGAACACTATGAACACGCTAAGATAAAGTTTAACACCTACGTAAGTAGAACAAGTGCTACTGTATTGAAAGGAAATATAACATTTTTGGTTCTATTTGACGATTCCATATCCGTAAGTATTTTTTTTTTTTTACTTACAATTAGTAGTTATATTTTTTCAAAATGTATTTTTTATATATTTATGAGTTAAAATCAGTACTATAGACCTGTTAACTCTCCCCTCCACTATGGCCTTACCTCAATGTACGGTTTTTTAATTTATATTTTAAAGCTGTTCATACTTTTTAGGTTGTACTTAATTTTGCTAGAAGAGGTTCTATTGGAGGCTGGGCTGAAAATTATTACGTTTAAACGACGACCAAAGCTTGTTCGAACTTGAGATGGCTATTGGGAAATGCAAGTTTTGAATACAAGAAAGCATTTAATTTGACTAAATACCCAGTAAGATCGGTAATATTAAACAGATGTTTTAATTAAAAAATTATCAATTTCATGTAGAACTTAAACGTGGTGTATAATTAATATTTGTTTATAATTTTCATACACAGGGAGTTTATACGACGTCTGGACTCAACGTGGAAAAGTTGAATGATAATAATTTTCCAAAGCAATTTTTTACAGTGAATATAAATTGAAAGCCATTTTCAATAGCCCGACTGGCAAAAAACTTGGTTGTCACATTTATTTTGTAGAGCTTTTACGTCCATGGGAAGTATAGTTTAGCTGTAACTGTTTGCGCCACGCAATCAAATAGCTATTGGCAACTAAATATTTAGAAGATTGTATAAATTAGAAAACAAAATCAAAAAAAGTGAACCCTTCGTTTAAGTGAAAACAATTTATTTATAGTTTTTATTAACAAAACAACGGTAAAATTAATATGCTAGTCCAACAAACAGGCAACGCAAATAATTCCGCGGAGTACATAGATAACATAACTTACAGTATATATAAAAAAAAATAAAAAATGTAAAACTATTTTTAACTTAAAGTAAGAGTTTGTAATATTTGCAACCCTCTTATAAGCTAATAGCTTGTGGTGAAGAGTTTGTTAGAGAGTTCGCAATAACACAAAATATAAAAATTTTCAAATTATTTAACATATGAAAATTATGCAATTACAATATCATCTAAGTCTATGTGTTTTAAATACAGTTTAAAATGTTTAATAGCAAGAAACTTATATATATTAATTTTAAGAATCCTAAATTAAATAATTGCTACAGGAATAGTACTTTTTGCACCAACATTTTTCTAAAATTTAGGAATATTTATATTAATATTTTCTATTTATTCATAAAGGACTTTTTTTATTTTCGCAATGGGGCGGGCTTTTGCAACGTTAATATATATCCAAAGTACTTATAAAAAAATGTATAACTGTTTATTTACTCACACATGGACAACCTGGAAAGTAATTACGGTTAAAGTGTAAATTCCCTCTTTTTTTGGGTATTTCCTTAAAAAAAAAAAAGATGACTACAGTTCTTTAATGAAAATGTTATAAATTATGTTGTCGTTCCATTTTAGATCTGCCTTCGGTCAATTTTTTTAGAACCTAAGCCTTAACGCTCCACCTAAAAAAAAAAGTGTAACAAACAATAAATTACCGCCCCTTTTTATGGGGGAGGGTTTATGATAGTTTTTTGATTTGTAAATGTTTTTAGGGGTAGTATTACGTTTAAAAAATATTCCATACACATTGGAAACTAATTCGACTATTTTTTTTAATTTATGGATCAATGAAGTGCAATTTAGGTACGACTTCTGATCTAAAGAATCGATAAAGAAATCTAAAGAAATTGATTCGTTGTTTTAAATGATATTGTGCGTCCAGACTTAAAAAAAAAAACAAAATGAAACGTTGTAAATACAATACCCTTTCAACTCCTCATCGAAGCTAAACACACCATGCTACTACCATCACGTGTGTGTAGTATTATCACTCAAATTTCTTTAGTATCCATTCATTAACACGGGCAGCTAGGCGTATAGAGGGTGATCATTTTATCGTGAACAACGCAATATATCTTAGGGTTTAATAAAATGAGAAGTTTTTTTTTCATATAGCTTTTACACAAGAGGGGGAGCGGGTAAAAATTGAAAAAAAAGTGTAAAAATTGAAATAACATTGTGTAAAATCATTAAGTTATATATAAACGGCGGTTGGGAAGTCCTAAACTTAAAACTTCAATAACATCAAAAATAGTTATCCGAAACTGGTTATCGATCAGTCAAAGTTTAGTCAAGTCAACATTTTTAGTGAAATTTCCGTAATTTAAAAAGTTCAAAAATGTATACAATACCATTTAAGTTTTAAAAGTTGCTATCAAAAAAAACTAGTTTAAGAGGGGGTATAAGCATAATAATTCGTGGAAAGTTAAAATCACAATGTATCAAAACACCATACACTTTTACATTGGCAATTTAATGATTCAAAAAATGCGTAGTTTGATCATTAGGAATAGAGTAGTATTATTATGTGTATGTATATTTTAATAAATAAATATGATACGTGAATAAGTATGACAATATAATATATGTATATGATAGTCTTACTGTAAAGAGCCGTAACAGCGAGTTAATGTTAAAACTGTCTCCATTTGCCAAATAACAGTTTTTTTGGCACAAAAAAAGTATGCACGATTATTTTTCTTTTTCAATATTTTATACATATGTACGAGTCTAATTTTCTACTTTGAGGTCCTACATTTGCGCTCCATGAGGAAAAAAGATGTTTGGTTTTTACGGTTTTAAGATAAAGAGTGAACTTGTTTTAATTTTTTACTCTCAAAGTATTAATTGCATATTATATTTTGTGGTTATTACAATTGCCTCTGGAATAAATTTCTCCACCAGAAAACGCACAATACTGCAAAGCCAATACATTGACGGTTCCGTATCGAAACTAAAATATGTAAAAAATATAAAACTTTTTGGGCGTTTTTAAAATTTGTAAAAGTTTTTAAAATTTGTTGCCCGATAAAGTATCTTTCAGGTATGACTTATGGACCTATACAAAATATATAAATTGTAAAATGAAAGTGATAGAGTTAAGGAACACCCTAATGGTGCCATGTTCGTTAATAACAAGGCTCTAATAGCCATCTAGTCATTTTTGTTGTGCGTTATTAGTGGTTTAATTTATTTATTATTGTTTTATTTGATTTATGTACTCGAATTATTCTTAATATATCCAGTGCTAGTTACATTAAACCCAATTATTCTAGTCAGCAACCATTAATTTAATCTAAGATCATTAGCTGTCAATTTAATTAATTAAAATATCCGGTCACTGAATAATTTAAGCGTGTACATAATAAGTTGAATTAAGCGTTATCCGATTTATTTATCGTTAATTTATTTTATTTAGTTCAATTTAATATTGTTTTGCTATTGTTGTGCCAAAGAGGCAATAGAATATTTTGTATATTATTTGTTTTTATGTTTCTGAATTATTATTCACTGACAATATTTAATTACCATTGTTGTTGAGACCAAAGGGTTAAACATTTTATTGACATTATTATTACCACTATTCAGTCTTGAATTTTATTTATTTATTTAGTTTTAGTGACCCCTACACACCCACATAGTATACACATTACACACTAACTCACTACATAGCTCTTTTGGTTTTGCGCAAGTGGCCCAAATGGATCATTTTATGATTTTTAAGACCTGTAGATTATGTAAATGTCTTCTTACATATCTCAAATTGAAAAGGTTTCTCGCCCGCATGTGTTATTTTGTGCATTTTAAGATGTCCAGAATGTGAAAATGTGACACTATATTTTGTATAGTAAAAATATAAATAGGTATTGAATAATGCATTGCATGACTTTGATAATTTCACAAGAAGTTATCCAAAACCGGTTCTAGACCAGACAAAATGTTCAGAAAACTATTCTTAGTTTTAAAAGTTAATTAAATAAACACTTAACCATTTAAGTTACAAAGTTGATAGCATTCTGAAATTTTCGAAGATTTTACCTTATTAAAACTAATTTTGAGTATATATTTCTATACAAGTTACTGGTATAATAATATTATAGACCTATCATCAGTTTAATTTTAAGCTTTTAAATCTTTCAATTGCGCCTAAAATATAAGAAAAATATCAACCTCTGCGGGAGAATTTCGGATTATTAATATTTAGATTTTAAGATATTTGTGGACAGGGCATGCTTATTTAATATTGTATACAAGCTTTAACTCGATCCGACCGCTTTTTTGCAGAGTTTAAAATATATTTTCAGGGTTTTCCCGGTTTCGGGGCTGAAGTCATTGTAAGTTGACTTTTCCTTTTTTGACCCATCAAAGTACTAATCGCATTTAATTTCGGATATAATATAGAGGTGCTACTCGAGTAAATCGGACCAGAGTTATGGTGTATCGCAACGAGGCTAACAAATACTAAGTATTTTTTTTACACGGAGAACAGCTTGGTAAACGGTTCTTCAGTCGTCCACTCAAACAAAGTTTTACTACCTTTTGGTTTTAAACATATTTTAGGCACAGCTAAGTATTTAACAAAATTAAGGTGTATTTGGAAACATAAGGAATCAAGATGCCATTATAATAATAAAAATAGTATTGATGGTACTATAATCAGCGGGCTATAATATTGCGGTTTTACATGTGTAGCTACTACAACACAACCGAAAAATTGTTTTTTTGAAGAAAAACAGATATTTTATTACAAACTGTCGAATTTACACTATATTTATTGCGTATTCGTTTAGTTTAAGCCTAACGCACTCGCGTGGACGTCACCCGCCATGTCACAGTCATAAGTCGTACACTCGAAAACACCGACCAAAGAAATATTTTACCCATCTGCCATTCCCGCTTATAATATTTACTTACACGGTTTAACATTTTAATCCAAATTTGTTTTCAATGATTTATGCGCTTCTGTACGCACAGTCAATACGCCAGTACTTGCGTTTGTACCTGATCGTGTATTTCCAATTGACGGGATTTCATTTATTTTAATTTCAATTTCTTTAATTTCAACATTTACTTCTGCTCAAGTGCCAGCGTCTCGATGTATATTGTAAGTGCACTGAAATCGGCGCTCCGACTAAAGTGGACCACGTCGATTATCATCGTGTTGGCATTTGTTACCATGACGGACGGCATGGATGGTCTTTTAAGCAGAATGAAATTGACCAAAGAGACGTCTTGCGATATTTATTCGTTCAGGAGAGGAAACTTCAAACATATGCAGAAGCCGGCCAAGTCAAAAAGTCCGAGCCAATTAGACACGGCAGAAATTGTTGCCGCAATTATCAAAGAAATCAGATGTAACGACTTGTACTACATGCTGTCGTACTTGTATCTGGCCAATCCGCACTACTATACTTATCCCGACGAAGTGGATGACTTACACAGGAAAATCAACATCAAGTATACGGAATGGGCGAGGAAACTGTTGGCGACTGCGTTCAACGTCGCCCAGAACGACTGCGAAATGGACGTGCCGTGGTTACTGTATTTGTACGTCAAGCGGATTGAAGAGCACGTGGCTAATGACTAGCACAAAGTATTTCTTGCTCACATGCAGACCTCGCACTTTGGGATTTTTGCAATGGTGGATTACACAATGATTAAGGACAATTGCACGATGTTCACTTCGGCGTCCAAGCGGTGCATCAATTTCTTTTCGTACATGGCCGAGCTGAGAAAGTCAAAACCGATAAAAAACAACTTTACGGGAAACTCGACGAAAGTGTTGGAAATTCTGGGCAATCATTGGCCCGACTTAAGCGTGAACTCCAGTCTGCACCGTTACCAAAAGGTGGCCAGTACTTCTGGATCAGGACCGCGCGGTCGGCCTGTGACCGAAGAACATTTGACCATGGACCTACTGTATTTGAACGACGTTTTTGTGGATGCAAAGGGGACCACTCTGCTGACGAATTTCGGAGTGTTTGAAGACGCAAATCGATTGATCAGGTATCTGAGGGAGAGAATTGTAGAGATCAAATGCGGCAGCACGCCTTTTCGACAGTACGTCTTGTCGCTGGTGGACTTCCACGAACACGTGCAGCGGGCGCTCAAGACGATGATGTTGCGGATCTATTATGATTTCTTGGGCAAGTTAGAAACGTTAACCAGCGACGTCCGGGAGGAGCACGTCAGACAATTTTTAAGACCCTACAACGAATGGTGTGATTTCTTGTTCTTGTCCAATGACGATAACGGTTTCTACGTGAGTCAATTGCACCAATGGTGGGATAGCGATCATTTCTTGGAAATAACCTTCCCCGACCTGAAGAAAAAAGTGATCGACCAACTGAAGGAAAACGACAACGTGTCAAAACGTCCGCTTGTACAATCACCAATCGTTTGGGAAGATCAACATCGACAAAACCCTGATAATGGTCATCGTGCATGAATATGTAATTCCGCTCGCACCCAGATTCGTGGCATTGGAACACCTGCCGATGGAACCCATTCAAAAGACCATCATGTGTGCCGAAGTGTTGACCGGATATATGAAAAAGATATTTGACGATATCAATTTCAAAGTGATCCAATCGTTGGCTAAGGTCGTAAAGTCGGAAAATTTCAATCGATTTCACGCGTACGAACAGCAATACCAACCGGATGTGTCTTCAGAAGAAGAATAAACGCATTCCATGTAAGTACCCAAACTATTAAGTACTAATGCTGTTTAACCATGACGTATGTACCAACAATCAGTGTAATCATTAATTTATTAATAAAATATTAAAAAATTACATAGCATTTTTTAATTTTTCAATGAACACAACCGTACATCATTCATTTATATATTGTCATATTCTTTATCGTGTATATGCTTTTTGTTGCATGGGTGTGTCATGTGTAGTATAGTCCGACGACCATTTCTTATATTCTTTGGTCAGTCGTGCAGTATATTGTATCTTTATGGACAAGTACCAGTGAAACAATTAGCCTGTTGGTCAGTCCTACTCCATATCCAAGTTCTCATAGTAGCTATGATCTTTTATTTAACATCAATGTGTGTGCAGTATATTTATGCATTTTTAATAAAAGAAAATGAGTTAATCTTATCATTAATCAATGAATATGTGATCTAAAATGGTAAACTGACACAAAAACAAAATATGACAGTTTGTTTATTTTAAAACCTTTTGCTAAATTGTTATAACCTAAAAGTCTGGTTAAGATTTTACTAAGAAGCGTAAAATTAAAATAATAAGCATCGGGGAACAAAAAGGATTACAAAGTATCGAAATTGAAGCTTTAAAAATTAGAACTAACAATTTGGTAGCAGGTGCAATCTTTAAATTGAATTTCCTCAAAACTATTTTTTAAATTGTGGCAGTCTTGCGCCCATGATTCGTAATAATCGTATGCTATAATTGTAAACTACTTTTAAGTGCATTACTGTCTTTACAGTGCTTTAATAAATACCTCTTTATAATTTTACTGTACAGGGTGTTCAAAAAGTTCTTTTTTCAATGTAATTTGATGTTACCTAATAATGGTGTCACGCTGAAACTAGTGATTGTCAATAGAAAAATGTTTCGAACAATTTTCTTGCAGACACTACATTGTGTGTTTTTTCACCAGTGTGCAGGCGTTCGTTAATTTCCTTGTTACTGTTTTGGCTAAAAAAAAGAAAACTAAAATATATGTTTTCTATAGCAACTAATAATTATTATTTAATTCCGATGATTCAAGCTTAAATTTCTAAATAGTTATTTACTGTAATATAAATTTGAATTTGGTTATATTGTGTATTTTGTTGAACTAAAAAACTTCTGGTAAATAAAATGTCATTAAATACTACTTTTAAAATACACAACTATTAATTTAAAAATATTAATTCAAGACAAATCTTCGTAATTTGGAGTTAATTTCAAACTCTCTAGCCTTTTATTATAATATTTTTACAAAAGACAAAAATACAAATGACTCACAACACAAATGTGACTGAACAACAATTTTCCAAATTTATGCAACACTTACTTATAAGTGAGTAGAACATCTGGTAAAAGTTTGGTAATGGAGAAATTATTCTAACATCAGCGGTAAGGGTCCAAAACATTTTCTGGTTTGCACACAATTTAAATTTAAATTTTTGTATTATGTAATGTCATTCCTTTTGGAGAAAGATGGTAATTTTTTGGCAAAGCTAGCAGAATTAGTATATAGACCGTGTTTTTAGAAGTTAAACAAAATCCACCTTGAAATCATTAAGAGGTCTCTACACACCTGTGTATTTCCAATCGGAAACAACTCATTCTTAATGTAACCATACTCCGAAACTCGTAATATGACAATAGTTTTGAAAACTAATATACATAATATAAACTATTCCATACTTGTATACGGTTATTTATTTAAAACTAAATACTATAACGATGAAAAAACAAAATTAACATACCTACACATTTTTTACTAACTTTCTTTAAACCAATTTCCTTAAACAGACGAAATAGATCTACCTGTACAAAAAACCATTAACAACAAAATATTTATTGTTTATATGTTTGTTTGGATAGCCTTTACAAATAACAAAATATCTTGGATTCATACTTGCATATAATCCCGAATTGTTGACATAACAATTTTCCGTAGATTTAATAATATCAATATTCAATACCAGTTACCAGCTGCTATTGATATAAAACTGTTACTGTTTTTTTAACAATTCTATTAACATCAACTTCCATTAAGGAATATTAAACTACCTACACAGTGATTTTTAAAGCTGATTTATTGATATGTACTGAAATAAATTTCAAAGATTTTAGCAATTGGGTTAGGTTTCCCCACTTATAAAATGATTATGGTGAATGCAGTTGCCTAGAAACACCTTTTTTACCACACCATTGATTACTAGTCAAAACAAAATATTTTAATATGCTTCGTATTAAAATTTATCCGATGTTATTGTTAAGAAAATAATATTTTTTAAAAAAAACGAGAAAATTAAAATCGAATAGCACATCTATAACATACTTTGTTGTAGAACATTTATTTTTAACAATCAAACATAGTGTGAAAATAACTTATTTTTTTATGATAAAATTTAAAAAGTTTAGTAGTATGATAATTTGTATTGGCTCATAACTATTTATTTGCACCGGAGCGCTTCAACCTCAAGTTAAGACACAGGTTGGATTGATCATAGAGTTAAACTCAAAAAATCTTTAAACTAACATATTTGGTCATTTTCAACCCTCTTTAGGCACGCTAGGGGGTGAGTTATCATAACCAAATTATACCTAAAATTTTTCCATAGTAATGCACAAAATGGCGGGGTAGTCCATTGGAATTTTAAAAGTTCATTAATAAGAACCACCCTAATCCACACACTAATGTCCAAAATTATTACATTGTATGTAACATGTTTATTCTTAAAAATAAAACCTCAGAAAGTCGGCTGACTTTTCTAGCTTTTGATCTCACAACTTTAATTTAGTTTCTTTAGTAAAATTAGGAGCCAACAAAATTAAAATCTGGTATTGTACTGAACGAGGAGAAATGCTTTCATAGGAATTTATTTCAGTAGTTGTCTGACCATAGAAAAATGCAAGTGCACGCTGAACCGCACTCGAGTTGGTCGAATCTCCGAACTATAGCTTGCCTCAGCTGTGCATTTGACTCATCAGCCAAAGAGGCAGACAACTCATCAAAAGCCTCGTATACATATCCGGTATCGAATGACATTACCTGTTACAATTCGCCCAATAGATTTGAATGTTTTTCACTATTTTCGTTATTCGATGAACACGCAAAAATATATTCTATGGAAAGCATTTCGCAATAGTTGCTCGTTCATTAAACAAACTTTTTAATACCGACGGACTACTATTAATCATATTATCTGTTGTACAAAAAACATTGTACATTTTTCTTATTACGAAAAACACACATTATTATTAATGACCATGTGGCTGTTTTTAACATAGTTTCAAATAGTTTGCATGCTGTTTATGTTTACACAGCTTGATTTTAACGTTGTATTTGCAGTTCGAGTAAAGGGAATACCATATTTTGCTTTGTATGCCGCCAAACATGTTTTATTTACTGTGCTGAATTTCATCGAAGTATTATACTTTATTATCAAATTTTGTCCAGTAAATTGTTTCCATATTATGTAACACACAAATGAGGCAAATGTTTATCGATTGGGTTTCTGTATGAAATGATATAATATAATGTACACAAACTTCTCTATATATTGGCAAGGGTGAACTTTTGATTTAGCGATACACTTTAACGTATTTGCAAGGTAACCATTTTTGAATTTGACATGACTTTTTCGAATAATATCAATGCCAATAGATGTATAATAAATTTGTCTTTAACTTTATCCATT
>NW_026096546.1:0-21317 GCF_023614345.1 Adelges cooleyi
AATGAACTGTTCTATGAGAGGAAACCATGCCAAAAAAAACCAGCTGATACTCTACCTCAAAGGTGGTTTGGAAAAGAGTATATTTTATTATTGCACAAAAAATACAGCAAACATACAAGAACTCTGTAACTCTGTGAGTGAGTCGGTCAGACTTACCAGACGGGCATCCCCTAATCGTATGATGGATAATTATACAGATTGATACACGGAGAGGCCGTGGTTTGCTTGGTGTAACAATTGTTGCTTGCCTATACTTTGCTCCTGTAATGGAGTAGTATATATTTGTTATATTTTTTTGTTGCTAGAAGCAAATGAAAACATTTTACAAAAGTTAGCTACCAGTGATACTTATAACTTATTAACTAATTTCTATTCCGAGGTATTTTTGGAAATATATTAAAGAATAACGACCTATTCTCTACGGCCAATCAATTTAAATTATTTTTTACTTTAATTTATGATTTAATTACATTAGAAAACAAAAACTGTATAATTTAGTTAAACAGAATTCATATTAATGAATATCCTCTTACCCTTAGTGACGTATTAGAGGGATTAACAAAATTAGAACTTGACTTTGTCCGAGACCTGATTTCCTACTACTTATTCATTTTAAGTTATATTAATTTTTGCCTTAGCTTATTAAGTATATTATGTATGATATAGTTCCCACAGAGTGTTCCGCATAACACATTTTATGTCTCTGAGTAATGTGTAAAATTGATTACCTAGTTATTTTACATATTTAGTAAATGATTGAAATCATAATTAACATTAAATAAATATTACAACATAATTCGTATGCCGATAGTGCTTTAAATGGTCAAAAGTAAAAAAATCAACTACTCCATCACAAAAACCGAAAAATCAATGGACCGGGTTTCAATTGAAAACTTTGATTTACTATAACAGTCGAATCAATTTGACATATTTTTAAAACATAAATTAAGCACGCCTCTATCTTCACATGCCACCAATCCCAAATTTTGACATCCCACCGCCCCCTGGGAAAGGTTAGACAATTTTTAATTTTTTAGGCGCATTTTAATAACAACTTTATTGCAACAATACAATACAAAATATACATAGTTTTAACAATTAGAAATTTAGTCTAAGGATAGGTCTAACATATCATTATAATAACTGTAAAAAAATCAGTCTGTACAATAATATCTGTAGCAAAATTATATTATTATAATAAAAACCCCCAAAATGTGTTTCAAGACTTGAAATTTAGTATATGACCTGATTTTCATACTTGTTTATCGGTGTTGTTCAGTTGTTTTTTTACTGTATACCTCACAGCAGTGTACATACCTACATTTGGTATACTAGATGCACAACAACATATTTTTTCGATTATGATTACGCTTTTATCGATACGGGGTACTCCATCAATATATTTTAATAGCTGAAGTATCATATTCTCGTAATTTTATTTTAAGTAGATAGTTTCTCATGTATATGGCGCAGAAGCCATAATCCAGAGGCCATTTTCAGAGTTCAACAGGGTCATAATATGTAAGGGTCAATTCACTAAAATGTCATATTCCAAAATAGTAATCTATTCACAATTATTAAATACCTTAATTAGGACTAAATAGTAAAAAATTTAATAAATAATAAAAAAACTTTAAAACCATGCTTTTCTAAAAAATAGTAAAAAAAGTGAATTAAAAATTAATTTTACTGCAAGAACAATTTACCATTGAATTGTAGCACATTTTATTTAAAATGTCAATTACTTTGAAAACAACCGAAAATTAACCACAATTTTAAATAATGTTAAACATCTTTAATTTTTGACTAAAAATAAAAACGTGGGCCCTATTCAACAAAGTCCAAATTCATTTAGTTAAATATTATGAAATGTATAATATGTCACACACTAATATTGAACCGAATTTAAATTACAGAAAAACTTACAATAGGTATAAAACATTATCTGAAATTTTATCTGATACATTTATTTTATAATTTTAAAATCACTTTTTTACTATTTTTTAGAAAAGCATGTTTTTAATAAAGTTTTTAATGTATTAATTTATTTTACTGTATACAACTCTACAGTGTACTTAGATTTGGAAGTTCAGTTGCAAGACTATGAACTATATATAGTGACAATGACCGTCATAAATTTGTTTAATAAAATATATTTTGCACACAACTAGCATAGAGATTATTATTGAGATTCATTACGTCTTGCATTATTGAATCAAATACCAGAAATGAACATAAATGACACCGTTTGAGATTGTAGATCTTCTTCTGATATTTGCAAAAAGAAACCCAATTTTGGTAGGCGATAAGATATTGTAGGTTTATTGAATTTGTTATTATGTTAAAAATATTTGTATATTCTGGATTTGTACTTATCAACTCGAAATAATTTGACATTATTTATAAAATATGATAAATAGCTATTTTCAGTGTTGCTGAATGCCGATGTTTATCTAAATCCGGTCGACACTACTTTATGTAAAGTTTAAAAGTTGTTTAAAATGTACAAAGAAAATGTTGTCTCTCTTTAGCAATTTAGTATTGCGTGAGAATTGTATTTTTATAAATACAATATTTATAAAAATAAATAAATAATGAAAATTTTTACCCTATTTTTAGGGTAATTACCCTATTTTTTTTTCGGAAACACTTCATACTCGCGTTGAACAAAGCGTATTAAATTAATAACTAGTACACTTATTTTGTTGTGAGAAAAATTAAAATCTCATCTATGTTTAATTGTTGTTATTCTTACAATGACCTTCAGAATAAATTTGTTCGATAAAATATATTTTGTGCACACAGGCCAGAGTGTTCTGTATCTAAATTCAAGAAGGTATTGTTAAATCCTGACGGGACACCCTGTATCGAGAAGAGCGACACGAGCGTCGAAAAACATGTTGTTGTACATTCGTTTCTTGCCACAACCCATAAAATAGTTTATTTAAACTAGTGCTGAAAAACATTGAACAGCAGTATACTGTACTTAAACTCAATAACAACAAACAAATGTCGAAAAAAATATGTTTTTGTGCGTCCAACTGTTTTTTATTATCCGACTATTTTTTAGTTTTATACTATGTAATATATAATATATTTATCATTTTCAGTATTTTATGGTTCGTAAAACATAATATCGTTTTTATAAACGGTAAAATACTCAAAACTTTGTAGGCAGTACGGTCGTTTATAACATGAACAACTAAATAAACAAATCGCTGAACCTATTGCGTACGCGACTTGCCTACCAAGATTGTTTTAAAGTGATTTTCAGTTATTTGGGGAACTTCACTTCGCCGATACAGTTGACTTTAGTTGAGTTTTAGAAGAAGAAGGCAGACAAATGTTGCAGTCAAACTTACTGTCGCGGTTTGGTCTCACTCGTGCAATGCTAACTATAATATTATTTTGCGTACTTGCACATAATGTCGAAATGCAAATGACAGACCTTCATATGGGTATTTTGGAAACCCGTCAACATCTTAAGTTGGGTATGAAACAACAAGTCCAGTCGGGACAAAGCTTTCAACAAAGTAATCCCGAACATTATCAACGACTCCAATGCAGCTATGCTTTGTCTGCGTTACATCACTTGCAGCTAACCGAACCATTACTATACGATTCCAAAAATAAATTTCAATATCCTTCTGACTACGACTCAATGTTGTTCGATGCCGAAGCCCTTTCAATGTTAGCAACCGTTCATAGTGCGCCCTTGTGTCCGGTATTCTGTAAACACTTGAGAGAAATGCCATTGGTGTTGTGGTTTTACACGGAAAGAGTGCACAGGCTGTTGGACGCACGCCCTAAATGTATGGACCGTGTAGTACAGTGTATGGACAATTCGCTAGACACTCATTTCATGTTCGGAGCCCATCAGGCCGTCAAGGATTATCTACGGTGGTTTGTGCTATTTTATAAGGGAAGATTCGACGACGTGCCAAAAAAATTAAATGACATAAACCAAGTGCAAAGCCTAAGTAAAAAATACCGGTTCAAAGACATGTCGGAAAACAAAAAGTTGCTGAGTTTTCAAATGGCGTTCAACAAAGAGCGTGGAGTTTCGACCGACGGTAAGGAACGTATATCTTGTGAATCTTTAACTCATTTCGACAAGTTAGATAAAATCGGAAATGTCGTTGCCGAATATTTTGGCGAAACGTATTGGAACATTGTAAAAAACAAATTGACCGAAATGTACGGTACCGCGATGAAACTGGACGTGACGATATACTATCAGATTACACACCTGTGGCATGTTAAAAACGGCATAATGAGAATACTTAAGCTGATATTGATAACATTTATCGAGTTATATTTAAAAGCCAGTCAGTATGAACGTGATAGCGATAAAATCTTTGAACAGGACAAAGACTTGTCTTCACTCTTAAAGAAATACTGCGAGTGTGTCGGTAGTCCACCAGATACCTTTGTATTAGTATTCGAAGACCGTTATCGGTTTGATAATTACTACAATAAGGTCACGAATGCTATTGAAGATGTAAGACGGCCATACATTGATAATGATCTATACATTTCTGCTTACTATAACATACTGATCGACAATACCAACATGACATTATCGAATGAAACAAAAGACTGGAAAAACATAAAAGCTTTTGTCGAAAAAATCGTACTAATATTTTCCGACGTCCACGTGAATGTCCATTCATTTGATTTTCACCTTATGTTGCAATCACTTCAAAATTTGTATAGATCTGAACAATGAACATATATCCATAACACCAAAAATAGTGTAATTATATTTTGTTACGTTCATCGTTTATAACCGATTTAACATTATAACTTTTCCCATTGAGTCGTAACTAGTTTGCGACATTTTTTCAAAAACCAATAATTGTACCTAATTATAAGATAACAGTTTAAAGCATTATTTACTCAGTTCGAAATTAATAAAGTTTATGTAGATTGCATTTCAAAATTATTTGTATGTGTGTTATTGTATTGTTAGTTCATCAGAGCTTTCAAGGTAGAATAAACTATTCTACCTTGTTGTTTCCTGTTAATATGTGTTTTCCTATTCATGAATTAAGATTTCAAATTTACAGTGTAACATAGAAAAACATTAATTATTGTTTATACCGTTTACTAAATATACCTGCTATTAGGTCTTGACTTCATGTGGACCTGAAATGCAATGGAACACAATAATTATGTGTTTGATATTTTTATTGACAACAAAACCGATTCCTCTATCATGATTCTGAATTTTATTTTTCTACCAAAATCCAAGGTACATGTGTACCGATTAGTTAGTAATCTGTGTCGACTGGCAAACTTAAATTGAAATTTAAACTTATAACTAGAGCAAAATAACCGTTCACGTAGATTATACATTATTTAGCAAGTGTTATCCAGACACTATGTTAAAATAGATTTATCCAAGTATGACGCAAAAGACAATGTTTTTTTGTAATACAACAAAATGATACATGTTTCTGAAAAATGAACTGTTCTATGAGAGGAAACCATGCCAAAAAAAACCAGCTGATACTCTACCTCAAAGGTGGTTTGGAAAAGAGTATATTTTATTATTGCACAAAAAATACAGCAAACATACAAGAACTCTGTAACTCTGTGAGTGAGTCGGTCAGACTTACCAGACGGGCATCCCCTAATCGTATGATGGATAATTATACAGATTGATACACGGAGAGGCCGTGGTTTGCTTGGTGTAACAATTGTTGCTTGCCTATACTTTGCTCCTGTAATGGAGTAGTATATATTTGTTATATTTTTTTGTTGCTAGAAGCAAATGAAAACATTTTACAAAAGTTAGCTACCAGTGATACTTATAACTTATTAACTAATTTCTATTCCGAGGTATTTTTGGAAATATATTAAAGAATAACGACCTATTCTCTACGGCCAATCAATTTAAATTATTTTTTACTTTAATTTATGATTTAATTACATTAGAAAACAAAAACTGTATAATTTAGTTAAACAGAATTCATATTAATGAATATCCTCTTACCCTTAGTGACGTATTAGAGGGATTAACAAAATTAGAACTTGACTTTGTCCGAGACCTGATTTCCTACTACTTATTCATTTTAAGTTATATTAATTTTTGCCTTAGCTTATTAAGTATATTATGTATGATATAGTTCCCACAGAGTGTTCCGCATAACACATTTTATGTCTCTGAGTAATGTGTAAAATTGATTACCTAGTTATTTTACATATTTAGTAAATGATTGAAATCATAATTAACATTAAATAAATATTACAACATAATTCGTATGCCGATAGTGCTTTAAATGGTCAAAAGTAAAAAAATCAACTACTCCATCACAAAAACCGAAAAATCAATGGACCGGGTTTCAATTGAAAACTTTGATTTACTATAACAGTCGAATCAATTTGACATATTTTTAAAACATAAATTAAGCACGCCTCTATCTTCACATGCCACCAATCCCAAATTTTGACATCCCACCGCCCCCTGGGAAAGGTTAGACAATTTTTAATTTTTTAGGCGCATTTTAATAACAACTTTATTGCAACAATACAATACAAAATATACATAGTTTTAACAATTAGAAATTTAGTCTAAGGATAGGTCTAACATATCATTATAATAACTGTAAAAAAATCAGTCTGTACAATAATATCTGTAGCAAAATTATATTATTATAATAAAAACCCCCAAAATGTGTTTCAAGACTTGAAATTTAGTATATGACCTGATTTTCATACTTGTTTATCGGTGTTGTTCAGTTGTTTTTTTACTGTATACCTCACAGCAGTGTACATACCTACATTTGGTATACTAGATGCACAACAACATATTTTTTCGATTATGATTACGCTTTTATCGATACGGGGTACTCCATCAATATATTTTAATAGCTGAAGTATCATATTCTCGTAATTTTATTTTAAGTAGATAGTTTCTCATGTATATGGCGCAGAAGCCATAATCCAGAGGCCATTTTCAGAGTTCAACAGGGTCATAATATGTAAGGGTCAATTCACTAAAATGTCATATTCCAAAATAGTAATCTATTCACAATTATTAAATACCTTAATTAGGACTAAATAGTAAAAAATTTAATAAATAATAAAAAAACTTTAAAACCATGCTTTTCTAAAAAATAGTAAAAAAAGTGAATTAAAAATTAATTTTACTGCAAGAACAATTTACCATTGAATTGTAGCACATTTTATTTAAAATGTCAATTACTTTGAAAACAACCGAAAATTAACCACAATTTTAAATAATGTTAAACATCTTTAATTTTTGACTAAAAATAAAAACGTGGGCCCTATTCAACAAAGTCCAAATTCATTTAGTTAAATATTATGAAATGTATAATATGTCACACACTAATATTGAACCGAATTTAAATTACAGAAAAACTTACAATAGGTATAAAACATTATCTGAAATTTTATCTGATACATTTATTTTATAATTTTAAAATCACTTTTTTACTATTTTTTAGAAAAGCATGTTTTTAATAAAGTTTTTAATGTATTAATTTATTTTACTGTATACAACTCTACAGTGTACTTAGATTTGGAAGTTCAGTTGCAAGACTATGAACTATATATAGTGACAATGACCGTCATAAATTTGTTTAATAAAATATATTTTGCACACAACTAGCATAGAGATTATTATTGAGATTCATTACGTCTTGCATTATTGAATCAAATACCAGAAATGAACATAAATGACACCGTTTGAGATTGTAGATCTTCTTCTGATATTTGCAAAAAGAAACCCAATTTTGGTAGGCGATAAGATATTGTAGGTTTATTGAATTTGTTATTATGTTAAAAATATTTGTATATTCTGGATTTGTACTTATCAACTCGAAATAATTTGACATTATTTATAAAATATGATAAATAGCTATTTTCAGTGTTGCTGAATGCCGATGTTTATCTAAATCCGGTCGACACTACTTTATGTAAAGTTTAAAAGTTGTTTAAAATGTACAAAGAAAATGTTGTCTCTCTTTAGCAATTTAGTATTGCGTGAGAATTGTATTTTTATAAATACAATATTTATAAAAATAAATAAATAATGAAAATTTTTACCCTATTTTTAGGGTAATTACCCTATTTTTTTTTCGGAAACACTTCATACTCGCGTTGAACAAAGCGTATTAAATTAATAACTAGTACACTTATTTTGTTGTGAGAAAAATTAAAATCTCATCTATGTTTAATTGTTGTTATTCTTACAATGACCTTCAGAATAAATTTGTTCGATAAAATATATTTTGTGCACACAGGCCAGAGTGTTCTGTATCTAAATTCAAGAAGGTATTGTTAAATCCTGACGGGACACCCTGTATCGAGAAGAGCGACACGAGCGTCGAAAAACATGTTGTTGTACATTCGTTTCTTGCCATAACCCGTAAAATAATTTATTTAAACTAGTGCTGAAAACATTGAACAGCAGTATACTGTACTCTAACTCAATAACAACAAACAAATGTCAAAAAAAATATGTTTTTGTGCGTTCAACTGTTTTTTATTATCGGACTATTGTTTAGTTTTATACAATAAACTATATAATATATTTATTATTTTCAGTATTATAATATGGTTCATAAAAATTAATAATACCATTAAATAGTATTTTATTAAACGTTAAAACACCAGGTACGCAGTACAGTTGTTTATAACATGAACAACTAAATAAACAAATCGCTTAACCTATTGCGTACGCGACTTGCCTACCAAGATTGTTTTAAAGTGATTTTCAGTTATTTGGGGAACTTCACTTCGCCGATACAGTTGACTTTAGTTGAGTTCTAGAAGAAGAGCGCAGAAAAATGTTGCAGTCAAACTTACCGTCGTGGAGTGGTCTCACTCGCGCAATGCTAACTATAATATTATTTTGTACACTTGTACATAATCTCGAAATGCCAACGACCGACCTCCATATGGGTATTTTGGAAACCCGTCAACATCTTAAGTTGGGTATGAAACATGAAGTCCAGTCGGTAATTAGTTCAGAAAAACGACTCCAATGCAGCTATGCTTTGTCTGCGTTACAACACTTGCAGCTAACCGAACCATTACTGTACGGGTCCAACAATGAACTTCAGCATACTTCTGTGTACGACTACATATTGTTCGATGCCGAAGCCCTTTCAATGTTAGCAACCGTTCATAGTACGTCCTCGTGTCCGGTACTGTGTAAACTCTTGAGGGAAATGCCATTGGTGTTGTGGTTTTACACGGAAAGAGTGCACAGGCTGTTGGACGCACGCTCTGAAGGTAACGCCGATTCGCTAGATACTCATTTCATGTTCAGAGCCCATCAGGCCGTTAAGGAGTACCTACGGTGGTTTGTGAAATCTAATATGGGTGAATTTAACGACGTGCCAGCAAAATTAAACAACATAAACAAAGTGCAAATCCTAAGGGAAGCAGACCGGCTTGTGTTGGTGTCGGCAAACAAACAGTTGCTGAGTTTTCAAATGGCTTTCAACAAAGAGCGTGGAGTTTCGACCCACGGTAAGGAACGTATATCTTGTGAATCTTTAACTCATTTCGACAAGTTAGATAAAATCGGAAATGTCGTTGCCGAATATTTTGGCGAAACGTATTGGAACATTGTAAAAAAAAATTTGACTGGCATGTACGGTACCGCGATGGCACTGGACGCGACGATAAGCTCACAGATTACACACCTAAGGCATGTTAAAAACGGCATAAAGAAAATACTCAGACTGATATTGGTAACGTTTATCGAGAAGTATTTCGAAGTCAATCTGAACGTGTCCACGGTTGAGCAGGACAAATACATGGTTTCAGTCTTAAAGAAATTCTGCCAGTGTGTCGATAGTCAAACGACAGACATCTTTGTAAAAATATTCGAAGACCGTTCGCAGAATAGAAATGTCTACATGGCGGTCAAGGAGGCTATAGAGGATGTAAGACGGCTGTACATTACTGATGATCCATACATTACTGCTTACTATCGGCTACTGATCGACGGTACCCGTATGACGGCAACCCGTACGACAATAGCGAATAAAACAAAAAACTGGAAATACATAAACGCTTTTGTCGAAAAAATCTCAACAATATTTTCCGACGTCCACGTGAGTGTCCATTCATTCGATTTTCCTGTTTTGACGCATTCGCGTAAAACTTTGGAAATATATGAACATAACACAAAAATAGTGTAACTCGTTTTAATTATATTTTGTTACGTTCATAGCTATTTACAAACGATTTTAAGATTATAACTTTTCCCATGGTGTCGTAACTCTAGTTTGCCATTTTTACTAAAAAACAATACTTGTACTTAATTATAAGATAACAGTTTAAAGCATTAGTATTTACTCAATTCGAAATTAATAAAGTTTATGTCGATTGCATTTCAAAAGTGTGTTATTGTATTGTTGGTTCGTCAGAACTTTCAAGGTATGATAAACTACCTTCTACCTTGTTGTTTTCTGTTAATATATGTGCTCCTATTCACGAGTTAAGATTTCAAATTTACAGTGTGTAATATAAATAAACATCAATGATTGTTTATATCGTTTACATATTATATCTGCCATTAGGTATTGACTTTATGCGGATCTGAATTGCAGTGGATCAAAGTAATTATGTGTTTGATATTATTATTGTCAACAAAACCGATTCCTCTATTATATTTCTGAATTTAATTTTCTACCAAAATCCAAGATATACGTGTTATTTTTTTATCTTTTATGAAAACTTATAACTAAATCAATAATAACCGATCACGTAAATTATTTAGCAAGTGTTATTCAGAATGTTTAAATAGGTTTATCCCAGTATGACGCAAAAGGCAATGTTTTTTTGTGATACAACAAAATGATACATGTTTCTGAAAAATAAAACACTTATGTAAGTTAAGCCATAGTTTCATATGTTTACAATTCTGATTCATTTTTCCTAATTTAAACATTTTACTAACAATTTATGTACACAATTATTGCTAAAACTGTATTTTTTTAATGTGTTTTTTTATTTAGTTATTGTGTTGTTTTTTAGCATCGTAAAACCCCTATTTATAAATGATTAGAAACGTGGTAAACAATAATTACAAAACGCACATGAAGGAACTCGATGAGATAAAAAACATACACTCCTCATATCATCCTTGTTTTTTTTTAAAATAAACATTGAAAAACTGCACTTGAAATAAATATTAGAAGACTAATTTAATAATTTTTACTTATGCGGGGCCCCGTAAGTTGCCTTTAATTTCTTCATTAAATTACTGTATTGAATACATTTGGAAAATTAGGGTCCAAAGTAAAGAGATCATACACAAACCAATTACATGTATCAGATAAATGAAAATTGATAAAACAGATTAAGTTTTCAGTCGTCAGAGCTGTCAGGCTGTTAGTTTTATCATTGTAATATTGATTTGAGAACTGTAATTGGATTATCAAATATTCAGTTTTTAAATTGTTCAACGCGGAATGTTTGTGTGAAATTAGTCTTAAAGTTTTTTTGAGTGTTCGGTAGTCTAAATTTTGAAACTTTGACATGCCAACGCTATAACTACGCAGAGGATAATCCAAAGGCTAATTTGTTAAAAAAAATGTACAATTAAAAAAAAAACCAACAACGATGCAAAATGTACAACAACAGTATATACAACCGTGTCTCGACGGTCATAATAATTATTAATTTTGTGACAATCGCCGTTAAAAAATAAGAACTGATTAGAAACGTTTAAAAACAAACAGCCAATGTCAAGTATAATATTTTTGTTTTTGTATATTCTAGTACTTGTACAATTTTCGTATTAAATTATAGACAGGTGCCCAATGTTGTTCCTTGAGATTAGGTCTTGTTAAAAATAATCAAAATAGGTTGGACAACCGTTTCATGTAAAGTAAATTGTCTGCACAGCTATCATTAATATATTATAATTATTAGACCCATTTAATCACTTATTCATATCTTCCAAATACAACACACGTTTGAAATTAAAACTCTGTATTTCAACATAATGTTTTATGGCTGGAAATCAGTTTAAAATTAGCTTTGCAATTTCAAATAAGATCAAAATCTGTCTCATTCAATCATTATCATTATGCTTTTATTGGTGACATTTATCAATTGACAACGACATGATTGGTGAGCAATTAGATATAATAATAAAAAAAAAGACATAAGTAATTATTATTTTGTAAAAACATTTTTTTTTAATTTGGTTAAATCCTAATATGCCCATAGGTTTAACTCCAGTAAGTCAAAATGGTTTTTTTTTTAAATCGCAACAAAGCCCTATGCTAATTGTAAAACCACCATCAGAGTTGTCTATTTTTCTATGGTGTTTAAGAAAAACTAAAAATCCTACACCCCAGTTCTGCGATCGATTTTCAATTCAGCAATAAACACACGAAAATTGAATAAGGATCTCTTGTTGAAGTTAACTTTGGAATAATATTTCAAATTTCCATCTTTACTTTAACCGGTCCGGTAATAATACATTTAATAAAAGGTCCAGTGTACTTACGGAATGTTGGCCGGACCGTTCGACATGTCGGATAGACTTGTACACGACCGTTTCGCCTCGTGACAACTTGACTGAATCACTTCATCGGAGACTTTTAACCGGCTTATGGGCTTTACATGTCGTTTGAGTTTTTTCACAGCACTGACAACGTGCATAGGTTATGCCCTTTGAATGCAAACGGCGGCAGCGGCCACGAGACGCATGTGCAAGGAGACGCGGTCGGGGTTGCTATGGCAATGGCGAGCCCTCGGTGTAGGAGCAAAGCCCAGAGGGTTTCCAAAGCGCTTAAAGTTTACATGGCCGGCGATAGTAACGCTATATTAGTCACGCGAAACGACTAATATTATTACTAATCGTGTTATTTATGAAATGCCTGAACGTTGACCACGCAATGTCCGCGATTTTAACGATTTTTATAAAACAAAAAAAAAACAAAAAAAAATCGAAATAAAACCATTTTTTTCATTGTGAATTTGGTTTATGCCTTGGGGGTTGATTTAAAATGCGCATAACGCTTTTTTAGTGAGATATCTACATCCTTTTTTATAGTTTTATCCATTTATTTACATTTATATGACAAAAATCTTACCATTGCAAAACGTTGCTTTGTATTTTATTCATATTTTGGTCTATTCTTTTGTCAATTTGTTTACTCATTTGATCTATTTGTTTACTCGAATAATTGTTATGTTCACTCTATTTGTTTGCTTGTCTAATCGTTTTGTTAGCTTAATTTACTCGATTTAGTTACTCATTTTAACGTATAGTTTACTCGACTTATTCAATAAAGTTATCTACTCGTTTACTCGTTTTATCGACTGGCCTACTCGATATGTTTACTCGTTCATTTGATTTGTTTATTATTTTACTCGTTTACTCGTTTTGTTCCTCAACAAAGAGATGCATTTCAACCGTGTGAAAGTGTTTTGGTGGGCGAATACTACAACCGAATAAAATAGTATTATAGAATCTAAACTGAATGTACTCAATGTATCAATATTCAATTGAAAAATCAACAAAATACATTTGACAGTATTTTCTAGAATATGCAACCGACAAAAAAAACAAAATCAAAAAACAAATTTGTTTTTTAAAGTTTTTGTTTGCAATCGACGCGACAGTAATATTTATTTGAGCACGAATGCTTTATAAAACAAATATTTCTCATACTGTAAAACTAATGTTATTGATAAACTTAATTCAGGTAACATATTTTAAAGTTGCTCTAAAATATTGTATTCGCAAACGTCACCAACGACTGCAAAATTGTAACGTTTTTCCATATATTTTTCAAACAACAACTTGTTACTTGGAATTATAAAACAGTATAAATATGTATTGTTTTTTTTTTTTAATAACTGAATTTATTTATTAAATATATTATACTTAACAAGTATCAAAAGTTCTACGGTATGTCTATATAAAAATTACAATCGTTATTAGTAATACTGTACATGATTTGTACCAATGAGTTATTTTTGGGAAACCCTGGTTTGGCATCACTATGGTATGCTTGTAAGGGTATTTCAGAATCTCCCAAATGACTTTATCCCCTTCGCTACTGAAATTCCCTTACATAACTTGCCCGACCCGACGAATGAAACTCCCCTTCACAAGTAGGGTTGTATTGTTTTTTTTAAAAGATTTTTTTACATCACGCGTGCCAACTACAATACGCAATGGCATAGTTATATATGACCAAGTCAATATCTTAAAAGATATATGACTTTTTTTGAAAATGTTTTATATTATACTTTCAAAATTATAAGTTAGTCCAAATTTGATATATTTTTCAACAATATAAACGCATATGTGTTATGACGCGTTAAAACCATATAAACTTAAGATTTTTTAACGGTAACGTATTTATTATCTTAACATTTTCAGTTAAGACAAATTTGCTGAAAATTTCTACTGGCCGATAATTTGTTTTGAGTTATAACTTTTAATAGCTTTAAAAGTATTTATCCAAAACGGGTTACAGACCAAATAAAATGTTCAGCAAATTAATCTTAATCTAAAAAGTTACCGTATAAGTTTCAAAAGTTGATACAGCTCTGGAACATCATAAACACATATAACTATATAAGTATTAGTAAAAATGCAAGTAAATATTTATTAATTTTATAATAACGTAAACACAAATGTTTTTAGAAATAAAATCTACAAAATGTATTTTATTTTACAAATGTGTCACCGAAAACCGACTATTACAAGACAACGATGAGAGTGTTAAAGTTCAAAAATGTTAATTTTCTAATAGTTTTTTTAAAGCCAGCGTCTTGAAACCAGCGTTTGTTATCTAAATCATTTAACGGCGCGGCATTGGTTAGAAAAATAAACGCCTTAAAAACGAACGGTTAGGCAAAACAACGGTCAGCATTGTTATTGTAAGATCACCGACGGTTTTAAGGGGTTTTATATAGGCAATATTTAAAAAAAAATGGGTTTTAGTAAATTTCGACCATTACAATTTATTTTCCGGTCGATTTGTGTAAGCTTTAGGGTATACTTTTTTTACTGTATAATATGGAGAGAATTTTCATTTTTAAAGGCATGTTTAAGAATTTAATAAGATAACTTAACTGTTTCAGATGAGAATGTACAAATAATTATAGCATAAATGATTTTACATAAATCAAAAAAATTACCATTAAGCATAAACACATAAGTAAACGTTTCATAATATAATATTATATACGATACACAAACTGTTAACTAGGTTTCTTAATAAGTCTATTTTAACGGTTTTAGGTACCTATTAAATATCTTATTTGTTATTGGTCAGTTATAATCCATCTTGTTTGGTACGATTTTTTGAACATACAGTTGTCTTATGGCACTCATGGAATTTAGTAGTACCTATTTAATTTGTTTTAGCAGAATAATGCAGGTGTTCAGTCTGGCGCTAACGTAGTGGGCTAATTTCAAAGTACGTTATCAGCCTTCGGTGATTTTAATAAATGTTAGACATTAAATTAAACATTCATGGATTAATAATTGAGTTCAATGTTGATACAGATCGATAATAAAAAAAACTTGTGTTCCGATAAATATAACGTTATACCTGCGATAATTAATCAGCTTGATTGTTATCATTCAATCTTTCGTTGTAGTGTAATGTTTTATATCATTAAAACAATTCTCATACCTCAATTCTCGGCCAAAATACGATTATAAAAAGTAGTCTATTTTATAGACTACTATAAAATATTAAATTTTTTTTTCCGACTGAGAAAATTTGTTCTCAGCGATTAGAACAAAATAATAAATTACAATAAAAATAATCGATAAAAATAAAACATTAATATTTATGCCTCGACAATTTTTTCTACATAACATAACAAAAATTTAAATTTATAATATCCTACTTCGTCAGTTGATTTATTATTTACTATTTAAATATGTATTAACTAGAAACGTATCCAATATGCACGTTATAATGATCTTACAATTAAACGTGACTCTGGAATAGCTTTAATTAACATTAAATTTTAAAATAATCAAATCTTAATGTT
This sequence comes from Adelges cooleyi, assembly GCF_023614345.1. NCBI lineage: Eukaryota > Metazoa > Arthropoda > Insecta > Hemiptera > Adelgidae > Adelges > Adelges cooleyi. The sequence goes on from NW_026096546.1 coordinate 16,021, forward strand.
TATCAGCTCAAGTACGAAAAAGAATGCATTACCGTTAATTAAAAAGCCTTTATGCTGTTTAAATTACCGATTTGATAACAAAATTGGCTTAGGTACAGTCTGTAGCTGATGCCGTGAATGCGTTTATACGGTTAACACAGCAAATATTTATAAGTTAAAAATCATAAAAATTGTAATTTTTATATAGCCATGACGAACTTAACGTGTTTAATAATATCTGCGATAGAGGCGTGGTCCATAAATTCAAAATGTATAAACGCATATACTACCGAGTTAAAACCACACACTACATGTAAGTTTTACACAATATCAAAAATAACTGTACATACTTTTGCTAATGTGTTTGTTTTTTTTGCAAAACCAAGTACAATAATAATTTAGGTATTATTTGTATCATTTCTAGATGGTTACGACGTACATTTATTAAAAATATACAATTTACAAAAAAACAACAGCAAATCCAACAGATGTGAGTATATATTATTAGGAAAATAACCGGTAATTATATTTAATTTACACCTAATTTCTATCCCACTTTAACTGTTATATGGTTTTTTCTGGTTTTCTCTCAATGAAACATAGTTCGACTAGCTCAAGTTCGAGCTTTGATGCCAAACTGAGAATTTCAAATACTGTGTAATTACTTAAGTGTGTGTATATATATATTATATACATAGGTTCTAGGCGTGATTATGAAGATGGTAGTTCCGACCATTGCGGACGTTATAAAGTTGTCATTTTTTCAAAAACAAATAGCACAGGCCTACCAGTAGAATTTAACGGCAGAGTTTTGAATTCTAAAACAATCGACTTTGAGTTCATTGTGGACACGTTCTATCCCGGCAACATTTCCACAACCGAAAACGTCAAGTATGATGATCCGTCAGCTTGGGTGGTCGACTCGACGTACGACTTTTTTACAAACGGTAGTATTTTTTTTAATTTTACCAGCTAATACAAATCTGTCGACTTGCAATTTTGTATATTATATATTTTATGTATAGTTAACTGGATTCGTAAAACCGTTGCCGGAGGTATGTTGTACTTCAATCAGAGTTCAAGTCTTAACATTAGCTGGACTCCGCGTGAAACAGTCAAAGGGTGTTTCTCAGTGACATATAGATTAGAAATAAGCTTTTTTAATGCAAAAAATGCCCCAAGATTATTAATACGCGAAAAGGGCAGAAGTAACTCTATTGTATCGCTCACATTACCTACTACAGTATGACAATAAAATGCATATATATATGTATGGCATACGATTTGGTGACATAACATGATACAAATATTGTTTTTTTTTTTATACAGTTTGCTACGTTTGGGTTTACAGGATAAAGGAACCACGATGGTACTGCGAACTGATGAGTTGTTTTTGAAAACTAAAACGTATAATTTTGCGATTAGCCATTCGTATCAATCTTATTGGAGAAGATTTGGTATTAAAAGAATAGCTCATTGCAATGGTAAGTGAACCACTAGAACATAAGAGTTGAAGAAATGCACATCGACCATATCGTTATCTCCAATACCTCTATATTACCGCAGTGACAACATCAAAGATATATTATAACAAGTTATCATACATGTTAGAGTTGTATTGGTAGTTACTGAGAGTACTGAAATGGTTACAACGTTTGCATTGCACAATTATTTAACACTTACTTATGTTCGAACATTGTTTTGTACAAGTACAATACCTATCGTGCATTTTATATTATAGAAAACGATGAAGTATACGAAACATCTACTGGAGAAATAAATAATACAATTCCAATTTTAGTCAAAATTTATGAATTCGAAAACAATGGTTTGTTTTTTTTTTTTTTGAATGAGTAAATATGATCGAGTACAAAATAATAGCTAATACATTTGTGTGAATAGAATATTTGTGTGTTTCGCTATTGTTTACATAACCGCATGTACACATATTAAATAATATTAATTATTTTAATAGGTCAAAAAGTCGAACCGATGCAATCATACAAAGGTAATTTTTTAAAATTTAATTTGGTGTTTTTCGTTTAGACTAGGTTGTTTATATAATTTAAAATTTATGTTAAAATTTTTAAAACTTTGAATACTTGTTTAACTACCTAATGCCCGCGCATACATACGCTGTTCAAGTGACGGCAATGACAATCCAAGGACCAGCTCAACCGTCAAACCTAATCTATGAAACATTAAACGTGCATGGTCGGTATGATTGCAGTATACTTGAATGCAAAATATTGCATATATTCTTAATGTGATATTTATTTGCAGGGTATATCCATATCCGAAACCTGGCTGCTAAATTACTCGATACCGATACGGTTGTACATTTGACATGGGAATTAAACGACGCCTACAGAAACACTTCCATAAGTTACTCATTCAATTATAAAGTAGGCCTTTTAAACGACAATATTTCAATGTTTTCTTATGCGGCACGCCTTCGAGTATTGTACTGGAATAATTAATTTACAGATCAATAGATATTATAGTTGTTCTCTCGATACGATAAATAGCAATTGGACCACAGTAGTCATAAGCAATAAAACGGAATATACTATATTGGACTTAATACCGTATACCCAGTACATTATACAAGTGCATCCGATTACTGAAGGTTACACTTACGGCGATGACGAAAATGTAATCTTCGTGAAAACCGCATCTTCGAGTAAGTAATATTATTTTTGAACATACAAGAACTTTATTAAAAAAATATTATATTTGATAAATATAAATAAACTAATGTCTATCCTAATTCTTGTCTTATTTTTTATTTTAAAAAATACAGCACCGAATTTAGCACCCACGCTTCACACCAGCCATTCCATACATGTTACTAATGAAACAGCATTGATTCAATGGTATGTGGACAATGAAAACTGTGATAAATTAAACGGATTTCCAACAGGTTTCCATTTAATATTGAAGGTATTATAGTTTTTTTTAACTGGATTCGCAAATTAAAATTGTTATACTTGAGGTCTGAAAAATAAATAAATGGTAGATGCAGTGTGTATATGCCATTGAACCAAAAACAATAAATCAATTATAGTAGTGTATGATAAATTTGTTTTTGTATCTTTTTTTAAATTGTTTTTTATACTTCTTAGTGTTAAGTAGGTGCTACAATGTTTTAAAAATTTCCCTTATTCTACAATTTTTGTTTAACAATAAAAAAAAAAATTGCTTATACTCTTTAGAATATATTATTTTATTTTAATTTAAATACTTAGAATTTAAAGGATTCCACTGAAACAGTTCAAGAGACGAAAGATGCCTCTATTGAATTGACTAATCTGATTCCCCACACAACGTATGAACTCCAAGTGTTCATTAAAACAAATAAAGGGTTCAACGTGAACTGTATGCTTTCAGTTCCATTTAAACCAAGCCGAAATGTATGTTTCTCCGCAGTTGAACATATTGTGTATTACCAGGTAGTAAATGTAATTCACTTGCTGGTTTTTCCAGTGTTGCCGGCAGTTGAAGAACTAACCGTGTACAAGAAAAACTACAAATCCAACGAAATCGGTATACGATGGAGGTACTCGAACGATTCCGAAGTAAACGGATTTATTATTCAAGTCAACGATATCGATCAAAAACCGAATAATATAAGACAAACGACAACAGCACCGTTTAAATGTAAAGCGTGGGCCACGTTGTACTGTTCAGCCGTCGACAACTTGACACCAAATACCGAATATACAATCAAAGTAATGATAATAATTGTACTCGGCTGATATTAGGTGGAAATTAGTGTGTAAAATATGTAAAACCGTTGATAAATTATTTTTGTAGTTATGGGCAAAATCGACGGACTATCCGACCGGTGGATTACCGTCATCGCCGGTTTACTTTAATACAATCGACGGATGTATGTATATTATATTAACGACTTCTAACACTTGAGTACTGTATATATTAAGTTTTACACACTTTTTTCCTCCTAAATCCAAATTGCTCCAAACGAGCCGGGAAATCTTAGGACAACCTGTGTCGGAGCTCAAACCGTAACGCTTCAATGGGACATCCCTTATATTTTGAACGGCGTTCTAAACTCCTTTGTAATTAATGCCGAGGAAGTATCCACTGTAGATGGCGGTTCATGTTGTACAAGTTTACCAGTCATGGAAGTACCGGCCACTGAAGAGAACCACACTTACAGTTACTCGGTAAACCATAAAAAAATATATACATAAAATTAAACTTGCAATGATCACTAATTGTTGTCGTCTTGTATCATCTAGTTTGATGTTAGTGTACCTAATCAACAGTTTTTTTTTATTTGAATGTATTATTTAAACGAAGTCAGTTAAATGTACTTACAGATCAACGACATGAAACCCGGATCAACTTACATAATACGAGTAACAGCAAAGACTTCAACGAATAATTTTGGTCAAGCCAAAAGAATAGTTTTAACGACGACTCTCCAAACCTCAGACACAGTGCCCAAATCTATTAATAAAGATATACCAACAGTAACGTCTGATTTAGATTCAACAGAAACAAACTAATCAAAAGTCAAAAACGTTTTTGAAAATCATTGTTATTAATTTATAAATTGTTAGGTAGCCCATCACATATTTTATTTACGTTCCTATAATTATACTATTAAGTTAAATATTAAAATCTATTTTACAAGACTATTTTGCATCCACAATATTGCCAATAACAATTATATTATGTTTTATAAATCGACCAAAATTTGTTGTAAATATGTAGTTTTTTAAGAGTTTAGAAATGAAACAATATTATGATACTATAAAATATAAAAGTACATAAATTATGGCTTATAGTATTTTGTATTATTCGTAGTATTATTAAGGCGTTAAGTATAGGCAATTTTCATATTTTTTAAAACGTAAATAATTCGTATTACACTAAAAATTATTTTTATAATCTGGACGAAGCGTGAATGGCAAATATCTTATGGCGACACCTTGTTATTACAGTGAACCGTTTTAAAATAAATTAAAAGTGTGAATTGACAATATCATGTTTACCCTTGTGCAGCGTTTTATAATATAAATGTAGCAGATTAATAGTCCTAAAACTCCAAAAATGTCTTTCTCACTTGAGGATTGGATTTTTTATCATTTTTTTGGAAGTTTCCAGGATTTATTGATATCACTATAATTAGAGTATATCGTAGACAATTTTTTTTTTATGTGTTGTCAACGACTACTGTTGTTTAAAGATCGGTAACACACACTGTTTATAGCTTCGGAGTGAGGTGAAATTATAATGTTTGTTTATCAGTTTCATTTGTTTGCCTATTTCTCGCACAGCCGGCGTGA
>NW_026096547.1:0-21447 GCF_023614345.1 Adelges cooleyi
TATAAATGTAAAAAATTAATACTTTTTGCTTTTCTCAAATTTTTTTAACGTTTATACTTAATAAAAACTAGATATTCGGGTTACCCTAAGTTAAAGTTTAAGTTTGTAGTGCAATTTCTCTTTCTTAATAAAATGATTTCCGGATAATTAACTGTATATATTATTCTAGATTATAAATCCACATCTGTATGGCTCAACTACGAAATGGAAGCAGATATTTAACCAATATGACAGCCTGAAAGTAGGTTCAATCTCCGCAACGGAATTACAGAAATTATTATACGAAGAGTTCCAAGTATTTCTCACCATTCGCCAAGCAAATGAATACACATATTTAATTAATTTAAAGAGTAATAAAAAATAAGCCATATTCTAAGAAATATTCATTCAACAAGTGCCTTAATTATTTTCAGAAAACTATGAAATAGGATTGAAACAGGTGAAAAAAATGAGACCGATAATAATTATTTTATCACTGGTTTGTACAGTTTTTTTTGTTACTGTGTAGGCTGATCTATTTAATAAAATTTGCTGTTTTTACAGTTATTATATTATTACTGTGTAATATTGTAAAATACCTAAGACCTACCAACTTTAGAAATTATAATGATTTTGAAAATATGCTTATAAAATTTTATGATGAAAGTAATTAACTTAAAATTCTAGGATTTTGTAAGTTATGATGCTTTCAGTCGAATTTATCTCAACCCCATAGAACTTGATATTTGTTTTGGTTGTTACTGATAGTTTTAATATCTAACTTTATGTGTTAGATAATTAGTACTTTAAACCATACAAACATTTTTAAATAAACATTATAGAAAGTCAAACCAAGTTATAAGTTCAACGAATGGTAATTTAACGCTTTTTTTAAAAATTCTATCCAAAACGAATTATTGATCAGAAAACATTTAACCAGGTGTATAAGTCACCATTTAAGTTTCAACTGTCGATAGATAACCAGGAAAAGTGCAGAATTAAGAGTGATTTAAAATTTTAAAAAAACAATAGCTAAATGTTTACTACCCTTAATGAATTATCCTGTACAAAAATATTTGCATCTAAGCCATACCAAAAAAAGTCATTTTAAATTGAAACAATATCTAGGTGATTCCTTTATTATGAACTACTTAATATCTCTTAGGTTTTTTTTATTGTTGTTATACAATGTGATGTCAGTTTTTCACAATATTTTTGTTTTTACCCCCTCCCAAAGCAGTTTTTTTGATAGCAACTTTTAAAACTTAAATAGTAACATATAAATTTTATTAACTTTTTAAGTTAACAATAATGCACTAAAAATGTTACCTGGTCGATAACTAGTTTCGAATAACTGTTTTTGAAGGTATTGAAGTTTCAAGTTTAGGGCAGGAGGAAAGGTGGAGTGTAGTATTATATTTATCTGCACGCCTTTCCCCACTGCACTGCCCCCCATCCTAACTTAAAAACATTACCATTTATATTTAAACAATTTCTAGCAAAAAAACTAAGTTGGGAGGGCTGTAAAAACAAAAAAAATTGTGAAAAATTGAAAAAAAAATTTTTTAGCGAAAAACCAGAAAGGAGGATGAAAATTCTATTGAAAACTATTATCTGTCTAGAGAAGTTTTCGCCGAAAAAATTGCGAGTTATTTTACAGAACTGTTCTTAGACAAGAGAGAAGTTTTAGAAGTACTCAAAGCTGTCGGCCATAATGATAGTAAGCTACTTGACTATTTATTAAATTTCATTTTAATTATCTACAAACTGGTTTTAGATGCATTACCAATTAAATCGAAGGAGTACCTCAAAATAATAAACATGTTGACGGCTTCGCTACGGGTTGGTAGTTTTGTTTCTAATAATATTTTTACTTTATTAATACGATTGATCATAACACCAGGTGGAAAGATGACATTAAAATTTTGTCCTCGGAAATTTAGCAGTAATACTCATTAAAAATAGTATTTAAACAACTTTATCTTAGATAAAAAAATTATAATTAAAAAAAAAATTTTTTTTGTTTTAGTACTTAAATATTTTTATAACATTTTTTTTATCAATATTATCGTTTTTTCTTTTGTCTCTAGAGCAAACATTTATATTTTTTAGGTTTTTTAATTGTAAATTTAGAACGACATTTATTTTGTTTTGCCATTCAAATGGCACAGGGGACTGAAATCACATTCTTCTAAGATAAAAAAAGCAAAATTTCAAATTTCATTCTCTGTAATAATTGATGAATAAATAACTTTCCGAAAATGTATTAACTATATCTGCCGTTAAGTTTTTCATTTCGTATCGAATTGTACTTTTAATATTTCATTTATTTATTTAGTACTAAAATAAAACAATATTTAAGTATGTTGTACATGAGTTGATTCACGTGTGCATTTAATCATATCGAATAATAAATACGCATTTTGTGTTATAAAACATAATAGAAAAATATGTTTGTTAAAACTTCTAGATGACACGTATACACAAGAATTTCAAATCTAACGGTAAATAGTTAAAATCAACGTTGTAGTCGTCATTTTTATTGATTAACATTTACATTTTTCCAGGCGACCCTAATGTTGATATCCTTCAATATATAAGTGAACATTGGATGGCCAAAGATCATTTTTCGTGTTCCATACCTAATCTCGAGTATCGACACATAATTGTAATTGGCCATTGAAAAATATAACATTTTGAATAGATACAAATGATTGAAAATTTACTTTACATATAATTCTAGAATATAAATCCAAATCTAAATAACATGTCACCAAATAAATGGAAGAAGATTTTTAACCAATACAAAAGCGACAATAATGGTTTAATCTCCGAAATGCAATTACAGAAATTATTATACGAAGAGTTCCACGTATTTCTCACAATTCGCAATGCAAGGAAATATATAGCGGCACTTATATCCAATACCCCTATACCTGAGGGTAAGAACAAAAAATCCATATTCTACGAAATATTCATTCAACAAGTGCCCTAATTATTTTCAGAAAGCCGTAATATCGGACTGAGCCTATTGAAAAAAATGAGACCGATAATATTTGTTTTGTCACAGGTTTGTTCAGTCTTTTTTGTTACAGTAGAGTTAAATAGCACTATATAATATAAAAATGCTAACAATGTCAATACTGTTTATAATATATTATGATTGGAGTAATTAGCTTTAAATGTTTAAAGGTTGATTATACTTAGTTTTCTAGAATTTTCTTAGTTTTGATGTGTGTAGTCGAGTTTACCTAAATCTCTTAGAACTTGATATTTGTTTTAGTTGTGACTGATTGTTTAAATATCAAACTGTATATGTTGATATAGCCTGGATTTATTTTATATATACGTAAACTGCCTCTCGGGATATTAATATCATTCGGGTGACTTAAGTTAAATTTACTACAACGTGATTTTTCTTCATTTTTTGAGTAAATCCAAAATTTAAATTTGGCAACGTCCTGCAAACCTAGGATATTTTGTTTTTAGTGGAGCGATTGAATGCCTATTATTCGGTGACCTGCCGTACGATAGAAACGGGGTGCAGTTAGAAACAGTCATAGTTGACGATATGTTCACTAGGCCATCTAAAATTTTCCATTCTGAATTAAAAAATCAGTCTTACGTTCCTCTAGTTTATATTTTGCTACCTTCAAAGACTACACACAGCTTTTTATTTAGTTATAGAGTGCAAAAAAAAAATAACTTACAACTCAATTAAATTACACGGAAAAAAATACATAGTTGGTTCAATACATAATACATTTACACAATACATCTCTAGTTCGAATAACTAAATAAATAGTTGGCCCAACTAACTGTGTAGTTGATTCCACTAAAAATTTACAACTATGTTTTTTTTTCCGTGTATGTACACACAATATACCTAGGTGCAATTGTATAAAATAAACTCAGGCCGCAATTTACATATATATATAAAATATACTCGGGCCGCAATTTACAGCGACGTGTAACTTACCATTTAAGTTTCAACAATTGATATATTACCAGGAAAAGTACAGATTTGAATTTGATTTACAATTGTAAAAAAAACAAGAAAAAACCTATAAAACTATTATCCTTAATTAATTTACCTTTACAAAAATACTTAAATCTAAGCCTTACCAAAAGAATCATTATTAAATTTAAATAATATACGCTTCATATAAAATTTTTAGAGAGAAGAGGAGATTGGAAATAATGACATTTCGACAGAAGTTTTCTTGGACGTAATAGCGAGTTTTTTTTCGGAAATGTTCTTAGACAAGAAAGAAGTTTTAGAAATACTCAAAGTTTTCGGCCATGACGGTAGTATATAACTTTACTATTTATTGAAATTTGTATTTTAATTATCTACAAATTGATTACAGAAAATTTACCAATTAAATTGACGGAGTACCACGAAATAATAAAAATGTTGACGGCTTCGCTACAGGTTGGTAGTTATAATTCTAATTATATGTTTACTTTATTAGTACACCAGGTAACATTAGGTGGAAAGATGATATTCAAATTGTGTCTTCGAAAAATTAGCAACAATATTAATTAAAAATATTATTTAAACGTGTTCATTCTAGATAAATAACTTATAATTTTTAAAATTTTATTAATTTTATTTAAAATAACGTATTTGTTAAAACTTCTAGATGGCACGTATACACAAGGATTTTTGTTTATTTAACGGTAAATAGTTAAAACAACATTGTAGCGGTCATTTTTATTCATTAACATTTACATTTTTCCAGACGACCCTAACATTGATTTTCTTCAATATATACGTAAACATTGGCTGTTCAGCGATGAGTCTGCGTATATCATACCTAAGCTCGAGAATCGACGCATGATTGTAATTGACCATTGAAAAATATAACATTCTAAATAGATACTAATGATTGAAAATTAACTGTACATATTATTCTAGAACATAAATCCAAATCTGAATAACTTATCAACAAATAACTGGAAGAAGATTTTTAACGAATACGACAGCGACAATGGTGGTTCAATCTCCGCAATGGAATTACAGAAATTACTATACGAAGAGTTCAAAGTATTTATTACCATTCGCCAAGCAGAGGAATATACATATTTAATTTATTTACAGGGTAATAAAAAAAAAACCACATTCTAAAAAATATGTACTCCACATGTGCCATTATTATTTTTAGAAAACCATAAAATAGAACTGAAACATGGGAAAAAAATGGATTCGATAATAAAAGTGAAAATAAACGATGAAATAGAATTGGAAAATGGGGAAAAAATGGAACCGATATTAAACGAGAAATTGAACCAAGAAATAGGATTGAAACATGGGGAAAAAAGAGAGCCGATAATAAACGAGAAAATAAACCATGAAATAGGATTGGAACATGTCGAAAAAAAGGAACCGATATTAAACGTGAAAATAAACTATGAAATAGGATTGGAACAGGTTGAAAAAATGGAACCGATAATATATATTTTGTCACAGGTTTGTTCAGTTTTTCTTGTACCTGCTTAGGCTGATCTATTTATTAATGCGGTTATTTTACTACTGCTTAATATTATATAATACCAAAAGTTTGATCTACCAACTTTAAAAAAAGAAATTTTAATGATAATGTAAAAATTTTTATAACATTTTATACCATACAAATATTTCAAATAAACCAAATTATAAGTTAATTAAATCTCAAATTTTTTTAACACTTTTTTTAAAATGTCGTTGTTAAACTTATTATAGATCAGAAAAAAATCTATGCAAATTATTCCCAATTATAATGTTAACTAGGTATGTTAGTCACCATTTAAGTTTCAACAATTAATAGATTACAAGGAAGAGTACAGGTTTGAGTGTGGTCTAAAATTGTAAAAAAAACAATAACAACAAAGTTTTAAATTTTTTTAGAAGATCTACCAACTATTATTAATGAATTATTCGGTATATTACAATTTTGCATCTGTTCCTTACCAAAAATTAATTTTATTAAACGATATGCGATTCTCAATTTTTTTAGAGAAAAATTGAAGAGAATGAAAGTTTTATTAAAAATAACAAAATTTTGACTGAAGATTTTGTGAACATAATAGAGAAAAAGTTTCCGGTGATGTGGAACAAGAATGAAGTTTTAGAAGTACTCAAAGTGGTCGGCCATGACGGTAGTAAAAAACTTAACTATTAATTGAATTTTAATTTTTAATTATTTACAAACTGTTTGTAGAAAAATTGCCAATTGAATTGACGGTGTACCACGAACTACTAAGAATGTTGCCGGCTTCGGAACGGGTTGGTAGTTATAATTCTAATACTTTTTTTACTTTATAAGTACGATTGATCATAATAACAGGTGGAGAGTTGGTATTAAAATTTTGTCCTCGAAAAATTAGCAACAATATTCATTAAAATTATAATTAAAATTTTATTTTCGTACTTGAATATTTGAATTTTGAAAAACATTTTTTATTCGGAAATCTTTCGAAATTATTGTTTTGTATTTTGTCTTTAGAGCAAACTTATAAGTTCTACAGTATTCTGTATATTATATTTTCACATTATACATATGTATATGTATATCTACTACACAAAGAAACAGTTTTAATGTAATTTTAGGACAATATTTATTTTGTTATGCCGTTCAAATGGAACGAAGATGTGTAAACGTTAAACATGTTCTTTTAAGATAAATAAAAACGTAATTTTTCCAATATTATTCTCTTTAATTGTCGATGAATAAACATCTTTCAGAAAATGTTTTACTTATACCTGCCCTCAAGTTTTTCGTTTTCGTGTCGAATTGTACTTTTAATATTTTGTTTATTTATTTAGTACTTAAATACTTTAATATTTAAGTATGTTTGACAAGAGTTTCGTAGATTCACGTATGAATTTAATCATTTCCAAAATGAATACGCATTTTGTGTTATAATATATAATAGAAGAACTTGTTTGTTAAAACTTCTAGATGGCGCTTATATACCATGATTATAAATCTCATAGCGGTATAAATAAATGTAAGACTTCAGAACACTATTGTAGTCGTCATTTTTATTGATTAACATTTACATTTTTCCAGACAAAGCTTTGGTTAGTTTTCCCACATGGATATATCGCAGTGAGCTGTACAGAGAGATACCTGGTTCTTACGCATTTAAACTCCACAATCGACTTAAGAGTGTAATTTGCCTTTGAAAAATATAACATTTTGTAATAGATACTGATGTTATGTTAAGTTTTTCGTATATTATTATTTTGTTTTTTGCAATCCAAAAGATATTTAAATTTTTTTCATATATTACAATATATTTCTTGAAAATTAATATTAAAGAATACTGTATGCACTAGAGTATTACAATACATACATTTTTATATAAAAATATACATACACTTTAATATAGATAAACGGTTGTTAATAATCAATAGATTGTTTAGGTAATTTGTAAAATTGCTATAGATTTAATAAATATAATTCATGTAATGAAATATTTGTTTTTCCTTTTTTTAATTTTTCCATTAAACTTTGTTGGATACAATATATTCCTATCATTTACCTTTTCGCTTTATATTATGTTTATAACTTAAAAAGTTTATAATCAAACCTAATTCTAAAGCAATATATCTATTATGACTTTATAATTTACCTGAAAATCTACTATTTTTCAACTTGAATATCAAGAGTAATTATTTTATAAAATAAACAGTTGTACACACTTTATACTAATAGTAATAATAGTTATAATAATAAAATAATGTTCTATAAAATATTCATTTTACAAAAGCCTTAATTATTTTTAGAAAGTGATAAAATGGGGTAGGAAGAGTTGGTAGTAAATAACTTAACTATTTATAGAAATTCGTTTCCTAGTTATCTACAAATTGCTTACAGAAATATTACCAACTGAATTGACGGTGTACTACGAAATACTAAAAATATTGGAGGCTTCAAATCATGTTAGTAGTTATTGTTTCAATATCATTTTTACTTTATCAGCATGATTGATCATACTACCGGGTGAAAAGATGAAAATATTCAATTTTTGTCCTTGACATTCTACAATCTAGTCGACAAAACATTAGTATAAGATATAACATTCAAGAAAAGATCCCAATAATTTGTTGTAAGTTTTTAGTTTTTTTTTTTTTTAATTGCAAGCTAAAAACATATTTTTAAAATGTAAACGCAGATCATGTCGTCTTCCGGTCGGTTTCGCCGGGATCTTTTCAGATACAGACGATAGTGATTTTAACCGATGCCAAGTTGTAAAATAATAATAATAGTTATGATCACGAAACACCGCCTCGCCGACACTATAATATTATTATTATTATTATTATAAACAATGCTCGTAAACTATTTTTCATGTCTAATATGTAATGTGCAGCCGGCTAAATTGCACATCATACATAATAACGGTAACGACTCGTGTGCACCGCGTTGCCGTGATTTTAAACGCAAATTAAACAAATGCGAAACTATGCCGATTTATTATTATTTTACAGGCCAGACCTTCGGAACGATACGGTTCGATATTCATTTTTATATATTTTTTGTATTTTGTCGTGCACCAATATTTTATAAAATATACAGTTGTATGTACTTAAAACTAAGTCATAAAAACTTGGTGCGAAAACACTGTCCTAATGTTGAAATAAGAACACAATAATGTTACAATAACAAAATAGCAGAAAACCATTTTCATTTACTAGCTGGTCTCGTAACACAAGCCGCGTATATATTTTTAATTATGTTTTCAAAAAATATTATATTACTTTTGTGTGTCGTGAGTTTTAAAGCGGATGATGGTCCCACTTGGGTGGTATGTATCAAAAATTCAAAAATATTAATCAAACGCTTACTGTAAACATGTCTTAAATAACATAAAATTCTATTGCCGTAAAAATATATAAACGGTAACTTTTTTCTGATATAAATTATAATGATTATTGTATAAAGAACATTGTAAGCAGAGTGGTGCAAATTGTTATTCGATTAATTGGAATAACATTTTTTTCGAATAATTATTTTTGTAATTCGATTTTTTTATTTTAGAATGGTTATTAAATGCATAAAAGCACCAAATAAACACATCAAAATCTGAAAATATTATATCATTCGATTTGTTATAAATATAAAAAATAAACACTTTATGCTTTTCTTAAATTTTTTTAACGTTTGTATTTAGCATAAACTAGATGTTTTGAGGTAACCCTAAGTTTAAATTTAAGTTTTTAGTGCAAAAAATTATGTTTTCTTTTCTTCATACAATTTTAAAACTTTTAACTTTTCAACATAACTTATTTCCATTTCTTAATAAAATGATTCCCAGAAAATTAACTGTATATATTATTCTAGAATACAAATCCATATCTGTATAACTTAATTACGGACTGGAAGTACATATTTAACCAATATGACAGCCTGAAAGTAGGTTCAATCTCCGCAACGGAATTACAGAAATTATTATATGAAGAGTTCCAAGTATTTCTCACCATTCGCCAAGCAAATGAATATACATATTTAATTAATTTAAAGAGTAAAAAAAAATAAGTCATATGCTAAGAAATATTCATTCAACAAGTGCCTTAACTATTTTCAGAAAACTATGAAATAGGATTGAAACAGGTGAAAAATATGAGACCGATAATTGTTATTTTGTCACAGGTTTGTTTAGTTTATTTTTGTTACTGTAGAGGCTGATCTTTTTATTTAATATTTCAGTTTATGCAGTTATTATACCATTGTGTAATATTATAAAATAAGTTTTAAAAATGTCCAGAAGATCTACCAACTTTAGAAATTGTAATGATAATGCAAAATATGCTTATAACTTTTTATGATGAGAGTAATAATTAGCTTAAAATGTTTGAAGGTTGATTCATACTTAGCACTCTTACAATTTTGTAAGTTTGGATGCATTTAGTCGAATTTTCCTCAACCCCATTGAACTTGATATTTGTTTTGGTTGTTACTGAAAGTTTTAATATCTAACTTTATGTGTTAGATATTTTGTACTATAAACCATACAAACATTTCAACTAAACATTGTAGAAATTCAACCCAAGTTATAAGTTAAACAAATCTTAATTTTTTTTAACACTTTTTAGTTTCGATGCAGAGCTGCGAAGGTATTGGTTTTACCCTGATGTGGGTTTTTTTTTAACTGTATACACTATAACTTTTTTAATACTGGACCAATTCCTTCGAGTAGCCAATCTATAAATTACAAGATTCATCTAGTTGGTACTTTGGGGGGTAAGAGTTCAAAAAATTTATTTCTTTACAATTGAAATTTGAAAAAACTAAAAAAATACCGTAAGAGTTTTTAAGTTAGAACTTATACTGGCAATAATTTCGAGAAAAAGAGTCGAATGGAATATTTATTTATTTGGTATTCCCGCATACGTCCAAACAAAGTGTACCAGGTGTGAGAAATAAAAAAAATAGTGTTAATTTTGTTCTGTTGGTATCATCGTGTACACGAACGCCATGTTGTTGTACGCTTTTATCTCCTATGCAATGATATTAGTTGATACAGAAAATTGTCTGTTTGTTTTATATATTATTTCTAAATCTTGTCTACAAAAACGCTTGTTTTTATTCTGGTTGTAACATGTATGCAGAGTAAAACGTTTATGACGTAGTTTGAGGATTACATTATAAATTTATATTATTTAATAAAAACAATTTATCAACATAACTTGATTATTAGGTTACAGTTGATATAAAGTAGATTATAACAGAACTCTGCGTTTTGCGGATTTACTAAATTTGATTTAAGTAACTCTAAATTGGCAGCCATTTCGTGAGAAATAATAACATGAGTTCATTATACAATAGTTGTTCTAATTATCAATTCGCCTGACCGAGTAATCTTTAATCGTGAACATATTGTAATTAAGGTGTGTAGATAATATTATGACATTCATGAATTGATAACTGATAAAAGTTTAACACAAAAATAATAGACTTTATTTTTGCAAAAGTGAAAACTATAAGAATATTGTTTGTTGATAATCGTTTTTTTATTATGTTCGTGTAATTTTTAAGTGAACATTTATATGAAAAGTGTGACACGGCCTGCAAGTGTACGTTCCGTTTGTATGATTTTATCCGAGAGGCCTAGTACAGTAGAATAAAGGCATAATGGAATCAAAGCAACGAGGCGACGGAGAGGTCACAGGTCTACAGGGATTGTTTTGAATCAAAGTTATAAAAGTGAATAAAATGACTTTCAAATAAACGCTTTGATGCTCATTTGTAAATACAGAACCTTAATTTAAAACTTTCTAACTTTGCTGGTTTATACTGGTTTGGACTGTACTGGCTTGAAAATACTAACTACCGATTTGCATCGAAGCGTTTTTTCGAAAGTTATTTAACCACACTCATATTTAAAAAATCCTGTAGACCTGTGACCTGTGTCCCCACCATTGTGCTTCGCCACTATGCCCCGACCCCACTGTACTGGTTTCTTTAAATGTCTATCCAAAACTAATCTTTGGTCAGAAAAAATATTGACTAGATAAATAAGTCACCATTTAAGTTTTAACAATTGATAGATTACCAGGAAAATTACAGGTTTGAGTATGATTTACATTTGTAAAAAACAATAACTATTATTCGTGTTACTATGTTGCACAAAGATAAAACTACAAAATTGATGTTTATTGTCCTTAATTACTTAACCTATACAAAAATATTCTAAGCCTTACGAAAAAAGTCATTATTAAATTGAAATAATATATGCTTCTTAAATTTTTTTTTAGAGAAATACTGAAGAGAATGAAATCTCTATTAAAAATTATAATCTGTCGAGAGAAGTTTTCGTGGACAAAATAGCGAGTTATTTTACGGAAATGTTCTTAGACAAGAAAGAAGTCTTAGAAGTACTCAAAGTTGTCGGCCATAATGGTAGTAAACTACTTGACTATGTCTTAAATTTTATTTTTAATTATCTAAAAATTGTTTATAGAAAAATTACCTATTCAATCAAAGGAGTACTACAAAATAATAAAAATGTTGACGGCTTCGCTAAGGGTTGGTAGTTTTAATTCTAATAATATTTTTATTTTATTAGTATGATTGATCATAACACCAGGTGGAAAGATGATATTAAAATGTTGTCCTCGGGAAATTAGCAGTTATACTAGTAATAAAACGTACATTTTCTAATTTTATTCTCTGTAGTTATCGGTGAAAAAATAACTTCTAAGAAATGTTTTTCCTATATCTGCCGACAAGTTTTCCATTCTGGTATCAAATTGTACTTTTAATATTTCATTTATTTGATTAGTACTTAAATATTTTAATATTTGAGTATGTTGTACAAAAGTAAATTCACGTATGAATTTAATCCTATCGATTAATGAATACGCATTTGGTGTTATAACATATAATAGAATAACATGTTTGTTAAAACTTCTAGATGGCACGTATACACAAGGATTACAAAACTAACGGTAAATAGTTAAAAACAACGTTGTAGTCGTCAATTTAATCATTAACATTTTCCAGGCGACCCTAATGTTAATTTTCTTCACTATATACGTAAACATTGGCTGTTCAGCGATGAGTCTGCGTATATCATACCTAAGCTTGAGAATCGACGCATGATTGTAATTGACCATTGAAAAATATAACATTCTAAATAGACACTAATGATTGAAAATTAACTGTACATATTATTCTAGAATATAAATCCAAATCTGAATAACTTATCAACAAATTATTGGAATACGATTTTTAACCAATACGACAGCGACAATAATGGTTTAATCTCCGAAACGGAATTACAGAAATTATTTTACGAAGTGTTCCAAGTATTTATCACCATTCGCAATGCAAGGAAATATATAAGGGCACTTACATCCCAGACCCCTAATTCTGAGGGTAAGAACAAAAAAAACCATATTCTACGAAATATTTATTCCACAAGTTCCTTAATTATTTTCAGAAAGCCATAATATAAGATTGAAACAGTTGAAAAAAATGAGTCTGATACTATTTGTTTTGTCGCAGGTTTGTTCAGTTTTTTTGTTACTGTAGAGGATGATTTATTTATTAAATTTTGCAGTTTTTGCGGTTATTTTCAGATCTACCACCTTTAGTAATTTTAATGATAATGAAAATATGTAATAAAAATTTATGATGGGAGTAGCTTAAAATGTAGAACGGTTGTCTCATCTTTACCACACTAGAATTTTCTTAGTTTTTATACTTCCAGTCGAATTTATCGCAACCCCATAGACTTTAGTATTTGTTTTGGTTATAACTGAAAGTTTGATATCTAACTGTATGTGTTAGAATGTATACCATAAATATACAAATATTAAAAAAAACTGTATAGAAACTCAACCAAATTATAAGTTAAGCAAGTGTATTTTTTTTAAACACTTTTTCTAAAATGTCTATCCAAAACTAATTATTCATCAGAAAAATTCTTAACCAGGTATAAACATCAGTATTTAAGATTCAACAATTGATAGATTACCAGGAAAAGTACATATTTGAGAATAATTCATAAATGGAAAAATCAATAACTAATATGTCAGCACAAAGAAAAATTTACAAAACTATGTTTATTATCATTAAATTAATTAACCTTGTACAAAAATATTTACATCTAAGCCTTACCAAAAAAAGTCATTATTAAATTGAAATAATATACGCTTCTTATATTTTTTTTTTTAGAGAAACCCTGAAGAGAATGAAAATAATAAAATATCAAGAGAAGTTTTCGTGGACAAAATAGCGAGTTATTTTACGGAAATGTTCTTAGACAAGAAAGAAGTTTTAGAAGTACTAAAAATTGGCGGTCATGACGGTAGTAAAAAACTTAGCTATTTATTGAGCTTTGTTTTTTATTTACCTAAAAACTGTTTATAGAAAAATCACTAATTGAATGGACGGAGTATTACGAAATAATAAAAATGTTGACGGCTTCGCTACGGGTTCGTAGTTATAATTCTAATATTATTTTTCTTTATTAGTACGATTGATTATAACACCAAGTGGTAAGATAATATTCAAAGTTTGTCCTCGAAAAATTAGCAACAATATTCATTAAAAATATTATTTAAACATGTTCGTCAATCTATTAAAATATAAGTATAATAGAGCTTTGAAAGAATATAACCTATGAAGTATGAATAGTTAGTGTGAGATTGCTCTAATGGAAGTATATAATACATTAATATTATTTTAATTGAGAAATAAGTGATTATTAATTTAAACTATGGAGTACAAAGCGAATGAAACATGAATCGTCGACCATTCCAACTAAATTTAACAAGACACGGATTATGTGTTATTTGGTCCACTATGTGTTTGCCAAAAAAAAAAACAGTACAGTGAGTTCGGGGCATAGTGGGGAAGGGGAGGTCACAGGTTTAAGGGAATTTTGAAATTTAAAAGTGATAAAATCACTTTCAAAAAAACGCTTTGATGCATATCAGTAGTTAGTAATTTCAAGACAGTACAGAACAAACCAAGCACAGTGTAAGCCAACAAAGTTAGAAAGTATTAAATTGATGCACGGGGACTAAAAACGTTAAGCTTGTTCTTCTAAAACAAAAAAAACCTATTTAAAATTTTATTCTCTGTAACTATCGAAGAATAAAACTTCCAGAAAATGTTTTTCCTATATCTGAAGTCAAGTTTTTCAATCTGGTATCCAATTGTACTTTTAATATTTGATTATATATTAAGTACTAAAATACTTTAATATTTAAGTATTTTGCACAAGAGTAGATTCACGTATGAATTTAATCATATAAAATAATGATAACGCATTTTGTGTTATAACATATAATAAAATAACGTATTTGTTAAAACTTCTAGATGGCACGTATACACAAGTATTTTTGTTTAACTAACGGTAAATACTTAAAACACCATCGTAGTCCATAATTTTTATTGATTAACATTTACATTTTTCCAGACGACCCTGACATTGATTTTCTTCAATATATACGAAAACATTGGCTAGCCAGAGATGAATCTGCGTCTCTTATAACTAATCTCGACAAGCCACTAATGAGTGTAATTGACTATTGAAAAATATATAACTTTTTGGATAGATGCCAATGATTGAAAATTAACTGTACATATTATTCTAGAACATAAATCCAAATCTGAATAACTTATCAACAAATGATTGGAAGAAGATTTTTGACCAATACGACAGCGACAATGTTGGTTCTATCTCCGCAACGGAATTACAGAAACTATTATACGAAAAGTTCAAAGTATTTATCACCATTCGCCAAGCAGAGGAATATACATATTTAATTAATTTACAGGGTAATATAAAAATAACCATATTCTAAGAAAAATGCATTCAACAAGTGCCATTATTATTTTCAGAAAACCATAAAATAGAATTGGAACATGGGAAAAAAATGGAACCGATATTAAACGTAAAATTAAACCAAGAAATAGGACTGGAACATGGGGAAAATAGAACCGATATAAACGGAAAATAAACCGAAATAGGATTGGAACATGTCAAAAAAAATGGAACCGATAATATGTATTTTGTCACAGGTTTGTTCAGTTTTTTTTGGTAGTGTTTAGGCTGATCCATTTATTAAATTTTGCAGTTTTTGTGGTTATTTTATTACTACGTAAAATTATAAAATACCAAAGTTTTAAAATTTTTCATAAGATCTACCAACTTTAGAAATTTTAATGATATTGAAAAAATGTTTATAAAGTTTGATACCATACAAATATTTCAAATAAACCCTATAGAAACTTCAACCAAATTATAAGTCGAACAAATCGCAATTTTTTTTATAAATTTTTATTTATTATAAATCAGAAAAAAAATCTTAGCAAATCATTTCCAATTAAAATGTTAACTAGGTATGTTAGTCACCATTTAAGTTACAACATTTGATAGGTTACAAGGAAGAGTACAGGTTTGAGTGAGGCCTAAAATTGTAAAAAAACAATGACTAATGTGTCTCATAATGATAAAAACTACAAAATTGTTGTGTACTATTATTAATGAATCATTCCGTATAATACACTTTTGCACCTATGCCTTACCAAAAAAAGATATTAAAAATTATTATACAATATGCGCTTCTCAAATTTTTTTAGAGAAAAATTGAAGAGAAGAATGAAAGTTTTATTAAAAATAACAAAATTTTGACTAAAGATTTCGTGAACATAATGAAGGAAAAGTTTCCGTCGGTATTCCTTGACAAGAAAGAAGTTTTAGAAGTACTCAAAGTTGTCGGCCATGATGGTAGTAAAAAACTTACCTATTTATTGAAATTTTTATTTTAATTAACTACAAACTGTTTACAGAAAAATTGCCAATTGAATTGACGGAGTACCACGAAATACTAAAAATGTTGCCGGCTTCGCAACGGGTTGGTAGTTATATTTCTAATACTATTTTTACTTTACGAGTACGATTGATCATTATACTAGGTGGAGAGATGATATTAAAATTTATTCCTGGAAAAATTAGCAACAATATTCTTAAAAATATAATTATAATTTTATTTTCGTACTTGAATATTTGAATGTTGTACAAATCTATGTATATATGTACTACACAAAGAAATAGTTGGAATGCATACACAGTTGACTGAAAGTGTTAAACATTTTTCTTCTAAGAAAAAAAACGTAATTTTTCAAATTTTATTCTCTGTAAATATCGATGAATATATAACTAAAAATGTTTTACCTATATATGCCATCAAGTTTTCCATTCTCGTATCAAATTGTACTTTTAATATTTTATTTCATTATTTAGTACTTAATTGTTTTAATATTAAAGTATGTTGTACAAGAGTCACGTAGATTCACGTATGAATATCATCATATCGAAAAATGAATACGCATTTTGTGTTATAATATATAATGAAATAACGTATTTGTTAAAACTTCTAGATGGCAAGTATATACACTGATTATTCAATCATAGCGGTATAAATAAATGTAAGACTTCAGAACACTATTGTAGTCGTCATTTTTATTGATTAACATTTACATTTTTCCAGACGAATCGATTGCTTAGTTTTCCCACATGGATACGTCGCAGTAGGCTGTACAAAGAGATACCTGGTTCTTTCGCATTTCAACTCCAAAATCGACTTAAGAGTGTAATTTGCCTTTGAAAAATATATTATTTTGTAATAGATACTGATGTTATGTTAAGTTTTTAGTATATTATTTTTTGTTTTTTGCAAACCAAAGACATATTTAATTTTTTTCAGATATTGCAATATATTTCTTAAAAATTAATATTAAAGAATACTGTATGCACTAGAATATTACATTACATACATTTTTATAAAAAAAATATACACATATTTCAATAGAGATATACGTTTGTAATATTCAATAGATTGTTTAATTAATTTGTAAAATTGCTATAGATTTAATAAATATAATTCGTGTGATAAAATATTTGTTTATAAATTTTATAATTTTTTCATTTTATTTTGACTGTTAAAAATAAGTCCTATCCTAACTCAAGTAGGTCCGATATATATGTTAGGTATAATAAAATATCGTTATTATTATTACAACAACAGACCTTGGTCGTAGGGCTTCAAATCGTTGGCGGCAGGTAGAAAAATATTGATGAGAATTAATCGTGAAGGATTACAACTGAAAAGAAAAATCTACCATCAACGTTCATCTACTTTCATCTCGTTTTTATATTCATTAAGATGAATATTATAAAAAAATTGTTATAAATATTACATCGTCGTTTTTTGGTAAAAATAAATTCCCGTCGGCAATAACAAGATATATTTGACACAAACGATGACATCGAATTGTTTGGTCAAAGAAAAAAGTGATACAAAACAAAATTTTATTTTTAAGTGGGAAATATTTTGCAAACATTAAATATTATGGACAAGTTCAGTTTAGCAGCACGTCGAAATTTTATCAATTTTTTTTTTAATGTATTTTGTACTAATACTGGACCCAGGTACGACTTGCAAAATAAATTTGACATAGTTTCGAGTGTAAGCAAATTGTTTGGGGGCCTTGACTGCGCATACAGATGTGTGTTTTGTTCGAAACTACATTATTACTTACCGGTGGAAATGAAAAAATTAAAACAAAACACAAGCACAGACAAAAACAATAGAACCGGGAAAGGATTGGCCGGCCAACTACGGCTGTAACTCTTAACTCGGGACGCCTTTGGGGCCGATACGGGATGAATATTTGACAAAGTACGTATCCCCCGAAGTTGGTGTTTACTGTAATAATCGTGAACACAGAACGAATTAGTGCCGATTGCCCGAAACCTGGATGACAAACACAAAAGGCCATTTGGGGATGAGGGGGGGGGGGATGTGATGGAGTGGAGGGTTAGGACGGAAGAGTACACAAAACTATCATGATTAGGTATAGATCTAAATTTTTGGCCCTACCCTTGTTCAGTGTGAGGTGAAATATTATTACGAAAAAAAAATAAGAGTACCTACATAATATCGTTAAGGTGACACAACGGTGCTGCACGCACCCACATAAGTGCCCTTCATTTAATGGTTTTTTTATACCGAAAATCCTGGAAATAAATTACCGACTACTCGGAGTCGGCTGCTTTGTGCCTTGGACACATTTTCCACGTTTCAAAGTATATTTTGCCGGAATTTGGTCCGGGATCATCGAGCCCAATAATATTACAATGTAACTTACCGATTAATGAACAACGATCGCTTAACTTATCCACTAGTAAGTTTTTTGAAAAATGTATTTACTCAATTTCAAAATAAGCAGGTGTAAACATTTTGATTAAGATACAATAGACCGAATGTATGTCTTAAATGGACCTATAAAATGTACATTTATTTTGTATTCGAACATTTTATTTTACTGAGAAAAAGCCAAAAAAAAAAATAGAGGAATTACACCCTGAGCGTACTAGGTTGCTATACGTGAGTGAATTGGTTTGCAAAAATATGATCTAACCAACATGTAACCTAATCTAATTGCTATACACAATTGCGTTATAAGCAGAACATTTTTTATTCTACTTAACTATTTTACATTTTTAAATAATGTTTTTATTTTTTTTTCGTTATATTAAAAAAAAAAAAAAAAAACATTAGGATAGCCATTTTGTTAAGAACAATTTGCTGAAAATGTTGACTGGTCGATAACCAGATTTGGATAATTAATTTATAAGTTACTTAAGGTTAAAAGGTAGGATGGGAGGTGGAGTGTGGTAGAGTAATGCGCGCAGATAAAAATGTGTTTTTCACAGCGACTATTGTAAAGTAAACAAATGGTAAGTTCTTATAGGTATTACAAACTTCAAATTTTATATGAATTTTCGTATTTTACAAAAACAATTTGTATGGTTATATTATTAATTTTTTTATGGATAAGAGGGGTTTTTCTTAGCAGATTTTGTTTTGCATCTGTTTTTGTATGTATACGTTTGACCTGTTTTATTTCTTACACGGTAGAATCTCCGTGTAAATTGTGTATAAAGATTTGAATATTCGAATAGTTAAACTTTTATCGATACCCAATAATGTACAAAACCTAAATTATAATTATTTTTACAATATTATTGGGAACTGTGATATTTTAGCTTTGTATTTTCACGGCTTTTTTTTTTTTGATATGTTAAGTATTTTACCGCGAGACATGGTTTTACAATGCAAGTAAATAAATAGTTTAAACATTGTAGTACACAAAAAACATAACAATATGCGTTTTAAACCAACTTGTTTACGAAAATAAACTATAATATTTCTGTGATGGTAGTTTTTGTAATGTATAATGTTAAAACTTAATAATGTATGATACCTACAGTCGTTGATCATAAATTTACATACATAACAACAGTTTTTGTGAATAACAACTTGTTTTCGATAAGATGGAAAATAAAATTACAGAAATAGTTCAAAAAAATAAGCTGCAAAAAAAATGTATGACGCAAATTAAATGCATATTATATTAATGATTAAGCTTACAATGGTACTGCATGTATTTTAATTACTAAGAGGGTGATATAACATTATTAATATCATCCTGTTATGTCATTATGCAAGGTGATCAACTTATCGTTAACCGCTCAATATTTCTCGGAGTTAAATAAGAAATTTCCTTTTTCCTTTTTATAGTGTTATATGCAATAGGATCTCATTTATTCACAATTTTTTTTTATCCCCCTCCCAACTTGGTTTTTTCGATAACAACTTTTGAAAAATAAATAGTATCGCAAATATTGAAATTTGTAAATTGAGAATAATGTACCTACTAAAAATTTTAACTGGTCAATAACTAGTTTTCGATAACTATTTTTAAAGTTACTGAACTCTCAAGTTCAAGGCGGGAGGAAAGGTGGAGTTCACTTCACATAGTACTATATGTATCTGTGTGCGTTTCCCACCCGCACTTACCTTCCCGTCCTAACTATTGATATCAGTTTTCAATTTTCATCAACCAAAAAAAATTGAATTAAAGCCTAAAAATGATACTCTAGTATCAAAACTTAATAGCATCTATATACGTGAATGGATGTACATGCCCCCTAGTCAAGCTAAACAATCATGTCATACCGTTTTGTTTGTCATAATAACGTATTGAATTTTGTTTTTTAATTATCTACAAAATATTAACAGCAAAATTATTTACATAAAATCGACGAAGTACTATGAAATCTAAAAAATTTTAAGAGTTAAGAGCTGTAATTTTAGTATTACTTTTACTTATGCAACAATAATATTTTATCATATTATTTGAACATATTGTCCTTCTAGGATAAAAGAAAAATAATGATTAATTTGTAAAAATGCTAAAGATTTAATAAATATAATTCGTGTGATGAAATATTTGTTTAAACCTTTTTTATTTATTCCGTTTTACTTTGATGGATACAATCTATTACTATATTTTACCTTTTCGTCATATATTATGTTAATAACTTAAAACGATTATAATCAAACCTCATATTAAATCAATTGATCTATTACAACTTTAAAATTTACCTGAAAAAACTACTATTTTTTAACTTTAATATCAAAAGCAATTTTACAAAGTATGCAGTTGTATACACTTAAAACTAGGTCACAAACATAAAACATGGTGCGAAAACACTGTTTTAATGTTTAAATAAGTTAACAATAAAGATACAATAACAAAATAGCAAAAAACCATTTTCATTTACTAGCTGGTCTCGTAGCACAAGCCACGTATATATTTTAAATTATGTTTTCAAAAAATATTATACTACTTTTGTGTGTCGTGGGTTTTAAAGCGGATGATGGTCCTTATTGGAAGGTATGTATCGAAAATTCAGAAATATTAATTAAACGCTTACAGTAAACATAAATAACATAAAATCCTGTTGCCGTAAAAATATATTGTACGAATAACATGCTAAGCAGAGTGGTGCAAATTGTTATTCGAATAATTTGAATTAAAATTTAAGTTTGTAGTGCAATTTCTCTTTCTTAATAAAATGATTTCCAGATAATCAACTGTATATATTATTCTA
>NW_026096548.1:0-19596 GCF_023614345.1 Adelges cooleyi
TTGCATGCACGACGGGTCCGTATGACCCTAACGGTTTTATTTGTATGAAGTACATGTCGCACTTCTAAAGTACCAGGGTCCTATGTTGAGTTTGCTATGCATTGCTCAGCAGCTGTAGTGGATGATAATTTATATGAGTCACATACCGTCAAAACAGTTTAACCTATTAACAAGATTGTGAGTTCATAAAAACGTTATGAAAACTAAATTTGTATAGAATAATATAAAAGGCCAAACTTGCCCAAACACACCGCGCTAGAATGTTATTTTGTTAAGAAAAAGTACTAGGGGTCTGTGCATGAAATGTGTGTATACTGTTCTAGAACCCTGGTACCCATATTTATGTCGATGGCGGTGTTTATGTCCATTACATCTTTATCATCTTTATGTCGATTACATAAAGTCGTAACACTAATTTCAGAATGACACCCAGCCCAAAAACATATCCATGTTAAAAAACAATAAAATAAATCTAGCACAGCGGAGAGGTCACGGCGAGCATAAGACACATTTATTTGTGAAAGTAAAATACATTATACCATAAGAGGGGTTTTCATTGATTGAAAAACAATTGCGCAATTATTGGAAATCTAATTGAACTAAATATGTTAGTTTGTTTGCAACTGAGTGAGTAAAGTTAGACTTTGAAAAGCATGTAAACTTATTGAGTGTTTTCACAATTTTGAAGGGATGAACTTTTCGAATTGTTTGCTCAGTGACATTTTTATATTAAAATATTCTTCCTACTTGAAGGAATCGGTTCAGCGGTCTGGAAAATACCGTGGATTTAGACACAAAAAATAAAAGACATTATTTCACCTCTACACGGAAAAACATAGAATAATGGATATGTTTCCCTCTCCCCTCCATGACCTTTCCCACGGTTCTCAAATCCCCTTCTTTCCTCCCGTCTCTGATCTAATCAATATCTATCTTCTCCGTCATTTTAACCAAAACCTTGCCTGACGTTACCTATTTAATCCAAATCTAACCCGAATCTAACGGATCTCTTATCAACTGTCTCTTATTCTCAAATCACTATTCTCCTATCAGGAGCTGTTATCAGATGTTTTTTTTCCCCACAGATATTTATAATAAACTAATAGATTGTCAACTATTGATAAGAATGGAAATCGATGTCCACCATTTTTGTGGGATTTATGTGTGTACAAAATATTATATAGATATATGTGTGATTTTGTGTTGTCAACTTAACTTATAAATATTACAAAAATATTTTCTTTTGATAAAGTTGTAACTCCCACAAAGATGGCGGGAAATGGTAATCTCAATTATCTCTATTGGGAGTATGTACCTACACCAATCAATATAGTTTATTATACATATATTTGTGCTTTTTACTATTTTCTTATTAACTGTCTCTTATCAGGAGCCATTATTAGCTGTCGCAGTGATAAGGTTATCACTGTTTTCTCATCATGAATCTTTAATCAGATGTTTCCCATCACTGTGTTCCTATCAAACACATCCATGTTACAACATATCGTTGTAAAAAACAATACCTTCTCAAGTTCTCATCGAAGCTGAAATAATTATATTTATATATATATTCTATGTTAGGTAATAAGCAACGGCAAATAATCAAGTCTTTGTCCGATAGAAAAACGTAGAATGATTTTGGGCGGAACAATGAACTTTTGGATTATCCGGAAAACAATTATTTATATGGACAAAAGAAACGGTGCACAGCACACCGTTCGGTTTTCTAAAAGTTCCCGGAAAAACGTCTCGTGAGATTTTCCGGTCATTATATAATAATATATTATTGTGTAGTTTAAAAAAAAAGGCAAAAAAATCAAAACTAGTAAGAAACATGAAAGAAAATAATAATAATAAACTAAGAAAAAAACGCAGACCATTAGAGTGCGGATCGACAAAAACACAAGCCGTTATAGTAGGAATTTCCTCGTTGGAAACCGCGAAAAGCTCTAAACATAAATAAATATAAATATATATATATAAATATATATATATATATATATATATATATATATATATATATATATATATATATATATATATAATATATATATATATATATATGTATTATATATATGTATATATATATAAATAGACATATTTTACATGCAGACACAAACCCCTGTGGAAATCCATTAAGCGCCGAATCTGCACTTGAATAATATGCTAGCCGGCAAATAGCCTGTTGGCCATAAAAATAAATAACAAAATAAATAACTCGAGTAATGTATAACGTTTTATTGATAATTTTTTTTTGGAAAGTTACTTAATTTTCCTAAATATCCAAGTACATTATAGTGTACAGGGTGATAATTGTTTTTAGAGTTTTTAAAAGTTTTAAGTATCATACACAAATAAAACTACACTCCACTATTCCTGCCGTCCTAAATAATTTTAATCTCTAATAACTTTACGAGTAATTAAGCAAATTATTCTTATATTGAAAATTGTAAGTCTTAAAACTACACCTAAAAACCCGAAATAAAAATTATATACTTGTTTTGGCTTCCCGTAAGAGTTCCACCGCGAGACGGTGACTTTTTATTTAGCTCTGTTATATACATATACAGGGTGATCCGAATAGCGTAAGACACTAGTTTTCGCGGAAAACATTCATATTTAAAAAAAAAAATGTTTCTATTTTTTATGGTTCATATTTTACTTTATTTTTCAACATTTAGAATATTTTATCTTCAAACCTTATATTACGTAAAACAATTATTGCATTTGGTATTTTAAATATGGGAACGTATATTTTTAATTTCATAAATCTGTAGACAAAATTTTTAAAAAAATGTTAGCGTTTGAATTTCTAATTTTCATCAATCGGTTCCCTACTTATTACGTTGTAAGGACTTGAAATTTTGTTACATATTCATTTGAGATTTCAACACAGGTAGCATATTACTTTCTATTAAATAATATTATCGACCCCGTCTTCCGTTGGTAAAACCGATCACCAGATAATAATAATACTCCTTACTTTTTTATAATATACTGTTATTTATGTCTGATTATCGGTGACAGTATTACCGATAGGGGATCAGTATTATTATTTAATGGCAAATAGAAATGCCACTGTTTTATTTAACCCAACAAAATATATTGATTTTCAATTCAAATCTTTATAACGTCATAGCAAACGAACAGATAGTTGAAAATTAGAAATGCAAACGCTAAAATTGTTTTAAAAATGCTATCTACAGATTTATGAAATTAAAAACATACGTTCCCATTTAAAAAACCAAATACGATACGTCTTGTTTTACATACAAGGATTGAAGATAAAAATATTCTTATTATTGAAAAATGTAGTAACATGTGTACCTAAAAGTTTAGGGAAAAAGAAATTCTCAAAATATTCATATTTTCAGGGAAAATGAGTGTCTTACGCTAGTTGCATCGCCCTGTATAATTTATACAGAGTGTTCCAGCATGTAAGGTAAGTACTAGGTGATTGGACATCTGTGGGACCTCCATATAAGCCCTCCGTTTTCATTTTTTCGATGTGTCAAAAATTGAAGGTTTGGACAGTTGAGTAAAAAAATAATGAACTAAAAAAACAAAAAATGAATCCATGTTATTCAGTGCAAAATGCTCACCTTAAAAGAGGGGTCATATCGTTTTCAGTCTTTTTCAGCCCCTAACTCTTCCTTTATTATTTATTTCTTACCTCTAGTCTCTAATCATTTATCTCTTATCACTAATCATTTATTCCTTATCTCTTGTTTCTAATTATTTATCTTTAATCTCTTATCCCCTATCGCCTTTAGCCCCTATCTCTTATCATTTATCTCTAATCTCTCATTATATTTATCTCTTACCAATTATTCCTTATCAATTATGTCTTAGCATTTATCTTTTATCACTTATCATTTATTTCTGGTCCTAATCATTTTTCTCTTTTCATTTTTTGAGTTAGGGGCCTAAAGGGACTGAAAATGATGTGACCCCTCTTTTAAGGTGAGATTTTTGCACTGAATAACAGGGCATAATTTTTTTTTTTTAAGTCATTATTTTTTTAATTAACTGTCGAAATCTTCAAATTTTTACTTATCGAAAAAATGAAAACGGGGGGGGCTTATTTGGGGGTCCCCCAGATGTCCAATCACTTAGTACTTACCTTTCATGCTGGAACACCCTGTATATTTTTTTTCTTACAGCCCATGCAAATACACTCATCTCCCACCTCAATTGACTATTTTCGTATTGCCTTTTTCCAAATGATTCGTGTATGTATGTAATGTAGGTAATGGCTGTATTGCGTTTCGACATTCGAGAAAAATGCATTTTTGCGTGCCTTTTTTTTTTTCTTTTCCATTGAATTCTCTCCTCACTTGGCCGTTATAATAATATACATACATAATAACATTATATACCACCAGCCGGGTAAGCGCATTTTTATTCGATTGGTTTTTTTAATATCGAAATCGTTGACGGAGACGTTCGCTCTGAAACGTTAAACGCGAGACATTTAACAATCAATGTCTTATACTACACAAATCCAATAGCATAAAAACAAATGTCGTTTCGAAATTTTAATTCAAATTAAATATTATGCGCACTATTGTGATTAGGTTCAACAGTCGTCGCCCTATTCGAATATTTACTTGTACCACTTTAGTTCCAGATTCGTTTTACTACATGACAAGTTATCAAATAATTAAAATGCACAGGCGGTGATCCCTTTAACGTCCTACCCCAGGTTACTTTAAATAATATTTGAATTTTTTAATTTTTGTTCATGTTATATTAACTACACTATTAGACAACACTCAAATGTGTTTACCTTTTCTAGTATTTTCCAGGGTTTTATCGACATTTGAAACTTAATAGGCGACAAAACATAATGCTATTTAATTGACTTTTTAAATTAAGAATAATATTCCGAACATTTTGACCGGTCCATAACCAGTTTAGGATAATTATTACTTTTTGTATATTATAATATTTTATACTTATTCTAATAAATTTAAATGTAATGATTGTTAAAAAAACGGCTGTCGACCAGTCGGAGTTTTAGAACGTTATTTGAACATAATTTAAAAGGAGTATAATTTTTTTTAAATGTAATAAAACTTAGTATCTAACTTTTCCTACTATTATGTTTTCATCGCCCGTTTGCCGTTGAAGGTTCAGCGCCATAAAAATATGTACAGAAGACTATTACAGATAGATATTAATATAATATTTTATGGCTCCATGTTTTACCACTGATAATTCAGAACGGAAATTTATTCATATTGTTAATACTTGTAAAATATTATATGAGGCAATTTGTATATATTTTTTTAATAAAGGTACATTTTTACACCAATAAATTAGACAATTGTTTTTTTTTTTTCAGGAAATTAGTGTAAATAAATAACCATTCGGTTTAGTGTATTGTTACATGCAATTGTGATAAATTACACAAATTAAGAATTTTAATGTAAATTTCACTCCAAATGGTTTGGGCAAAAACCGATTTGAGGAACACAATAATACTATGTCGATTGCTATTGGACATTTAAATGTTACCTACCATCGAAAACAGCTCATGTACTCATCAAACAAATATTTTATACCTATATATTATATATTATAGTTTTTCATCATTCAACATCAGAATAATGTTATCCGTTTAATTTTTATACACAAAAATATTTCAGGTCCAAAACAACCGTAACGTGGAATTTTTTAATAATCTTGTATAGGTATAAAAATAATATTATGTTTCCTTTTGTAGGCACTGATATACACAGTATAATATATTTTACAAGGTCGTTATAGCTCAACATATGAAATCCGTTTCTCCCTCCGACATTATTTACTCTATTACCGGGTTAAACGGTAAAACAAACAATAATGGATTTCGTTGGTTTTTTTATTTTTATTTTCAATCTAGACGTCTATTGACGGAGCAAACTGTATATATGATTTTTTTAGACAATATTATTATTGTATAGTAGGCGGTAAAAAACAATTTTCAACATGTACACTGTCAGGGGACTGCCGCCGGTCCTGTAAATAGTGTTTAGACGGCCAAGGCAGTTCGGTAGTTTGTTGTACTTAAGGGAGAGAAAACGGATTTTTTTCGCTTGGCCGTCCGACAATGTACAAACGAGTGATTTTTTTTATTATTTTTTTTTTTCTAACAAAACATCTCGAAACCAACATTCTCGGCGTGCCCTAGCTACCTGAACGTAATGCACTTAACCCGACCGTTGTTTTGGGGCTTTTTTTTTTTTAGTTTTACCAATGCTTTTAATTTACTCCTCCTTCGTGCATCCGGGAAATGGGGTTTTATAATTGTCCCACTGAAAATAACATACAGGGTGATTTTTGCTGTCGTGGGCCAGTCAATATCTCACAGAGTTCAATATTAATTATTGAATTAAACACTGTGCAAAAAAAAAAGAAATTCAATATTGAGAGGTTCGTGATAAAAGAATCACCCTGTACAATTAAGTATTTCATCAAATCCGGTGTTACCTGAAATTTGGAACACCCCGTATAACCGAACAGTGTCGTCAAACCGGATGTGAAGACTCATCGTCAACACGTGTTTTCTACAAACTTTATAAAAAGTTTTGCAATGGACTTGACGGCCATTTTAATGAATTTTGCTCATTTTTTAATATTTACTAACCTAACCTAACCTCCCTAATATAAATATCCTTGGAGCTATTTACATTTTTAATGCCAAATATATTATACACCACATTCACCACAATCGCTTAATATGGACTTACTGAATAGACTGTAAATATATTTTCTGATAAAAAAAAAAAGAAGAAAATAAAGTGGTTTTACTGACTTTGCGCTATGACTAGTATCCAAAAAGTTATTGCCTTTTGATTGTTACTTTTTGTGGTTAAGAGATTTTTTTTTTTTAAATTATATTCCTATTGGAAGTGTCACTAATGAGTGGTTTCTTCCATCAAAATGTATTCATGTAATTTATCTCTACTTTTATCATATATGCTTATTGTGCTCATTGTACAGATTGTATATTTCTGATGTAAAAAAAAAAAATTATATTTTTCCAAGTAGAAAATTGTTAATTACCTTCATCCCTTATACGTAAAATTAGTATGGGCTTGTGTTTTTTTTTTTGCAAATTGAAACATATATTTTTAATTTCATAAATATGTAGGCTAAGATTATTTAAACATGTAATTGGCGTTTGAATTTTTAATTTTCGTCAATCTATCGCTCTGGAAAATACTGAAAATTATATTAAATATTTAATGTTTTCAAAAAGAAAAAACTGTTAAATCATTTTCCGCGAAAACGAGCGTCTCGCGTTAAATAGATCATTTTATTATGTATATTTTATATAAAATATGTAATATTACTCGACGCCGAAATGGATTTTTGACTGTGCGAAGAATTTCCGAAATGATAAGGAAAACGAAAAACAAGATTTACCGTATCCCATTCCAAAGATTCAGCTACAAAACCCTTCTGGTGCAGTACGCCTGTATAATATAATATATTGTATAAACAAACGCAGAGGATATTTCCTCGTTATAACGGAATCGAAAAACGTGGCATATTTAATATTCAGCTGCAACACTACCATGCTATTGTGTTGGTTATTATTTACATTCAGTTAGGATGTTATTGAAGTACCCGAATAAAATATATTATATTAAATTTTGTTTTTTCAAATAACTATAGTCACCTAAACTTATAAACATTAAAAAAAACCCGAACATTTAATTTTATTGTAAGTATGTTGTACCTGTTATGTTTGAGAGTGTAAAATATTTTTAAACTCGGCTATGATGCTGAGAAATATATAAAAAAATATACTATTTAATTACCGGCCCCGTTATGCTTAAGTCATAATTATTATTTATCCATTGATGTCAGTTTAAAACGAATCCTTCAGCCAAAGAGTTTTCATAAAAATAGGTTTAGTTATCTTAATTTTTTTTTTTTTAACTAAACATTAAACAAAATTATTAAATAATTTTTTTTGGTATGGTTGTTAATCCTGCAAAATAAAAATTATTTATAGTACTGTTATACTGTAAGTTTAAGTACCTAATATACGGTTTAGCCTTAGAAAAAATTATATTATCATTAAAAATAATTGCATGTTGTTTACCTAACTGCGTATAACATACAAACAGCATGACAGTTGAACAAATTTATTTCATATGGAAAATTTACAAATCACAAAATATAGTTCTTGAAATTAGAAACTCAACTAATTCACCACTTGCCTTTCAAAATTTGAGAAAACACCGAAAATATGAACATATTTTTAAAATATGCTCTGATGTAGTTATGTATGAATGAATGTCATTAAACAACAGGTGTCTGAAAAACAGCATTCTCGACAGCGGGTTTAAACATTTATTTTTCATCTAAACGTAGCTGAGCAAAGTGCGTTTTTTTAGGTTCTTATAGCCGCGTTGGAGTAAAATTAACACCTATCATGAAATTGAAAGACGGCGAACAGATTGGAGAGACAATTGAATGGACCATCCTATTTTTACAATCGTTAATTATTACTTAGCTTGATAAAAAAACAGGTATTACAATATTATTGTATACTGTTAACATTTGAGACTTGTTATTGTTATTGGGCTTGATACGAGAAATTTCACGTGACTATTTTCACGTTAGATTAGAAAGATAAGAGATAAGTGATGTGTAACTACACGAAATAAACCGCAAAAACATAGCCGTGATTTAATGTTTTATTATTATAACTGAGTGGGTAAACAGTTATTATTATTATTTCCTTCTTAAGCTATTTAAGCTCAACGGAAACGCCGGATGACGTGGCGTTATATGTATTTCCTTTGATCTCGACGGCTGTGTAAGGTTTATTATACAATATTATGTGCTTTATATTAACTTCGTCGGGTTCGCTTTGATTTTCAGCTCGGATTGGCTCGTTTACGTTGTTATGTTTCGCATTTGGAAACAGATTATGCGAGGATGTTTGTTATGCAAGCAAATACTTGTACCTACACTGTGCGCGCTCGTGCATTAATCAAAGAGATAGCACGGAGAGAGCATCCTTATACCAAAACATGGTAATAATTCCAATTTCCCATGGTAAAATTGAAATTGTACACTTAACCTGTTGCTTTAACCGGCGGAAATAAATAGCACATATTCAAATAAGAATTTTGAACAACTCTGGTCCAATGGTAACACCATTTTGGCAATACCGAGTAGGTTAGGTTAGGATAGGATCTCTTTAACGTGAGACACTAACTTTCTCAGAAAATAATTATGATTCGGTAATTTTTCTTGTTGAAAACATTTTTATTTTTAATATTGTACAATGTTATATTGTTTGAGTATTTTTCCAGAATCTATCAACTTTTAAAACTTAAATAAAACAATTCTATAACATTGAAATAGTAATTAATTGTATACATTAACTATTTTAACATGGATATATTGTTATTGGGCTAGATACAAGAAATACCATGTCACCATTTTTGCGTTAAACTTTCATTTCCAGTAGGAGATTAGAGATCAG
Source organism: Adelges cooleyi (assembly GCF_023614345.1). Classification (NCBI taxonomy): domain Eukaryota; kingdom Metazoa; phylum Arthropoda; class Insecta; order Hemiptera; family Adelgidae; genus Adelges; species Adelges cooleyi. Next base: position 9,494 of record NW_026096548.1, read on the forward strand.
AGATGCGTGATAAGTAATAAGTGATAAGAGTAAAAAGGCGATAAAACAGCTGCAACTAGCTATGTAAAGTGATAAGAGATTAAAGATTAGATATAAGTGATAAGAGATAACATAACTATGATTCCATGTTTGTCCGTGGATTGGAGGAATTACATTTTTTTCATATTAAAAATTATAAAAAATCATTTGAATAAAGTTTCATTATGATACAAATTTTTATTCGACTAAGACTTGGTACAACTATGCACACGCCATTATCCACTATTCGATAAGCTATTATGATAAAGCTGCAGCGCCAAAAGTCATCTCAACAATAATCGATTTTTCTATATTCCGAGCTGGGTTGCAACATTCACGTTATTATTATTGTGATTATCGTGGAGCTCTAATATTGTATTACCGACAAAATAACGTATAGATACTAGGTAGTCGTTGTGTTTGTATATTGTTATGTACTTATCTGACGGCTCAGTCATGGTCGATGCGATGATAATATTAATAATGATTTAATATTAATGATTTCGTCTTGGCCGCGCTGTGTACTTCGGCGAAAAGGGCGCTGACGAAAAACGATAACGTTATACCGTCAAAGATAGTTGGAAATAATTCCTGACGGCTTAATATACACTGGATTACACCGAAATAGCTATAATTCGTGAGTTGTGCACACCACCGACTTCCCAAGAGATTAGACTGTACTCAAATAATATTACAGTATAGTAATAATAATACTAGTCAAAAACGTGGCACTCGACTACGATTGCTTGGCCGTCTTGCTTGGCAAAAATCGAATATTCCACGAGACCATATTCTCCCTTGACATTAACGTTCCTCGAAAACTAACGTCCGGGTCATTTATTTTTATTGTGGCGTTCAAGTATAAATGGTCTCTCAAGGGTTCAAACTTATATAAGGTGGGTAGCTTCGCCACAAAATGGTCACTTGTTTAGTATTAAAATTGTACAAGAAAACATTAGAAATGTTATCTGTTATCGCTTATATTTTATCACATATCTTATCACTTTACTCTTGACGGTAACAGCCATCAAAAAGCTTTTAAAAAACAAGTACAGTGATTGCCCGCTCGACAAGTGAATAAAGATGTGCAATTTCTATCTCTTCTAGAGAAAAGGGTTTAACTATTTTAAAAAATTATTCCATTGACATTTGGTACTAATTGGACTATTTTTCGAAAAGTCACAGAGCATCTTAATTTTAAGTTAAAAAATATGTATATTTTTTTGGGTGTTTTTCTCAATTTTGAAGGGGAAGAGGTGACTTTTTTTAATTTTTGTCCCAAAGTAATACGTTTTAGTAATGAATTTTATTAAATAGAGTTGCTACGCCAAGAAATCGGTTTATTGGTTTAAAAGATATCGTGAGTCCATAATGCAATAATAAAAACACATCATTTTAAAAAATTGTATGCATATATAAGTACATGCTTAAATCGCTTTGTGGGTAAGTCGTTGTGGAGACAATTGCGGTCGGAAAAAGCGTCGAAAACCATTTACTCGGAAAACATGCTTAATGACATTACATACCGCATACGCTTTTCGTTTCAGCGAATATCATTTGTATTCACTGTTTGTGAGACTGTTGACGTGCGCCTATACCTGTACGACACGTACAACTTTTCATATCTAGTAAACAGCTAACCGGATCTTTGAGTTCTCAGTGATTCGTTTGTGCGTCGTGTTATAAGTCCGTTCGTGTAGGCCGTTAAATTGAAATTTAAAGCGAAAAAATAAATATGACAGCTCGATGCATTTTAAACGGTTTGGCGTTTCTCGTGTTGTGCAGCAAATTGCTGCTCTTCGATTCCACCGCGGCCAACCCCGTGAACCAGATGACCAAACTCTTTAGTTATCCGGCGTGGCGCGATATGAGACCCCTGGAAATCCTCGACGACAGTGGACGGTACCGAGGCATAGATGTGCTCGGATTGGGAGATACGGTAACGGTGACAAACGTTGACGCTAAAATCCGGCAAGCCCATCGCTTCCTGAATTGCCAGTACACTATTGTCTATCTAACGTACGAAAAGTATTTGTACACCCTTGGCAAAACATGCAACGAATTTGACCGTTTAACTAGTGACAAACGGAAATGTCTGCATAAGTTTAAGCAGTTATTCGATCCGGAATTCTTAGTGTCGCGCATGCGAGATGCACTATTCTTTTTGACTACGTTATCTCCGCAAACCGCTTTCGACGACGACGTTTTTAAATTGCTGACAAGTTTCGGCGAAATGTACGAAAAACTCGAAAAATATGGCGAAACCGAATACGAGTCTCGTTTACAAGCAACATTCAATCATTTGGACGGTCTAAGAACGAGCGCTATTGAATTTTTCCAGACCCGCTGTGGCCCGCAGACGCATTTAAACGAACAGAACTTTGGCAGTTCCACGTACAGTTGGGTCGAAGATATAATAAACCAATTATTTGGAAATCAAACGCACGACATCGTCTACCAAGTCGAACGATTGTACACTACGGCCTTGCACGCAATAGACGAGTTATTAACATTGAATTACACTGTGCTAGGTTTCGAGTATAGCGCGGAATTAAAAGCTTCCGTATTGATCGGAAATCCTGACTCTGTTAGAGTCGAGCAAATAAACCGGTTGCTGTTAACATACTCTGACGCCTGGTCACGTCACTTGGGCCACTTGACCATTAAGGTCGATTCTAGGGAATACGGCGTCAAAGAACTTATGGCCACGGAAGTCGACGAGGCTAATGTGGACCGGAAAATCCGTCACGTCTACGATTTGTTGAGCTGTTTTTACGTTAAAATGCTAAAACAGTTATTGTCGTACAACAAGGCTATAGCACAATTCTTCGATTCGGGCAGCGCCGAGGACAAATTTTTCTTTCTCGAATCATTCGTGCAAACGGTCAAAAAGAGCCGTCCGGTTATAGTGTGCATGAAAGCCAGCTTTTTATATTTTCTACGCATATCCCCGCGGACCTTGGACGTGCACTTCACGAAAATCCTAATCTTCTACAGGAGTTACCTTGACATACTAAATTTCTATGAGGTAGACTTTTGTGTTGAAATGTGCGAAGAGAAAGTGTACGTAGCCGACAGGTTACTCGAGCGAATGTCAATTGTCCTGGACAAGTTATTACAAATTGAAAACGAACTCGACACATACAGTCAGACGTCTTGCGTAGTACAGTCCGAAAGCACAAACGCAGTGGTCCTCGGAATTTCGCGAGAAGCCATTGAGAATCGACTCGATGGAGATATCAAATGGTTTGTGCACACTGTGTTTCCGGAATTGGGGCTAAGTTTTACAACGTTAGTATAACACGTTTTCAAGCCCGATAAAAACAAAGAAGTGCGAAAATTCGGGCTAAAACCATAACAGGAAAATGTATAATAATTCATATTTACAATAATAAAATAAAATATTTCAATTCATTCAAATCCGAGAGTAATATAATATTATTTAAATGAACACAATAAAACGGTTTTACCATCAAATTCAACAATAATTTGAGTGTATTTATTTTTTTATCATCGATGCGATAGTTGAGAGGTATTGAATTTGTCGAAATTTGTATTTTTTGTGTGTCGTAGCACCTCGAAAGATCCGAAATCGTATGCGGTTGGTACATTAGTCGGTTATAAGTAAAAAAAATACTCCTTTATCTTAAGAACCAAGAAAACCCGAAAAATATAACTGATTGGTAAATAGTTAAGTCGCTGTATCAATTGCAGTTCATTGGTTTTTTCGTGTGTAAATGGACATATATTCAGCTGATAATGTCAATATAAAGTGGATCTAAATAGATAGGAATTGACATAATACTATGCCAGTCATGACCATGACTATTTGTAAAACGGTAACAATTAGTTTCACTTGTTTGGACAAATAAAAGTATATTTAATACTAAGTAGTTCCACGTATAATTCACTTTGTTGTTTTATGATAAATTACACTAAAACCAAAAAGAATCTAAATAAACTGATAATACAAACAACTTATATAGGGAAAAAAACTATGATAGTACTTCAAGTTTATTTGCTAGTGATTTATGACATTTGGTTATAATAACTCTGGAAGGCTTGTGATCTCTCACACCCTAATTTGCTCAGACCTCACTAATCTAGCTCATTAAAAAAATTGTATACCTATATATTTTATGAATTTAATTTTAACAAATAAGTACTGACATATGTAATGTTGAATTAATTTTTAAATTAAGCATATTTGTTTTGAAAAATAGTGGAATTAATTAATCTTTATTCCTAAAAGTGACGGAACATTTTTATTTAGGTATTTGTTTTTTTAACGGTAGTTTTTGGAATTAAAATTGGACCTAAAGTAGATGTAACGAGAGTACAGTTAAAATATATTGCATGTAAAATTGGTTTTATATTCTAACAGAAAGATAATTTTCAAGGACAAAAAATACCGTGGAAATTTGAAAACAACAATATGCATAATGTTATAAAGACTAATGTAGTATGTATATCAAACGGAAAAAAAAATTGTTTTTCTGTGAAACATTTTCATATTTGAAACATTTGTACAAATAAGAACACTTACAACGATTGATAAACCCCAAAATCCAAAAAACGATAAGCAGTATGGTGTATTGTAAGAAAAGTCAAAATGCTACAAATAAAATATGTTTTTCAACGAATAATAGAGTATATTTTAGTACATTTTTTTTTCTATTAGGATTATAATTTTAAAAAATAATCAATACAACCTGTTTAATAATAACGGCCTTCGACGTACAAGAGAACCGGGACTGATAAATTATATTTTAGTCATCATAAAAATATGAAAAAAACGATAATAATTATTATATAGCCTTAATAATTGGACACTGCCGTTGGATGCAATAAAAAATAAACCAATACTAAATAAGTGTCGTATTTTGTTTCTGTAATATTGTCGTACAGTTGATGGAATTAAAACAAATTTATTACATGACTTTTTTTTATACCCTGCAGTTTTAGACGGTACGGGCACGTTGTTATAAAGCAAGCGTAACGTGGGTATCTCAATAATGTTTACAATATTTTGAACGAGCAAAAAAAAAAAAATGTATGTACATTTTAACGATTACTATTGTTTCATTTATGTAAGCCGTGGAAATGGAAACGCACGATTTAGCACACAAGTGTTTTTCTAAAGTAAAGAAATTGTGTTTTCTAGTCGAAGCCGAGGGCAAAATTCGGCAAAACAATACTTAAAAAAAAAACAACATTTTTTTAAACTTTCGTTTACTTTGGAACTAGGTATCACTTTTGCAACATGTGCGGTGACGTGCAAAATCATACAAACGCCTCACTTTCCAACGGTTAAAACAACTTAAACAAAAATACAGGGTGATTGGTTAACTATGAACGGAGGTCACGTGTGTCAACGGTACTCGTACACACTTTTATGTAGGTGTTACTGGGAGATATCATAATCACTGTTGGAATATTTACAGAATACATTTTCCAGCCACTGGTCATAAGTTCCATAGTCGTAGGTTCTCTCATAATACCTAACATATCAGGGATAATGTGGCGGATGCATGTACAAGTACAAGTCTTAGACAACAGATTTTTACCTTTAATGTTATACTGCTTAAAGTGACTCCAGGTAATTTAGATAAAATAAATTCTTAGTGAAGAAAGGTTACAATTGTAGGTAAAGGAAACACGTCGTACACGTTTACATGCATTTGACACAATACTGCAATTTTTAGTAGTCGTAAAAATTGTGAATTTTATTTTATTTAACTTGAAATAATAGTTGCACAATAAATGATGTCGCATAATAATAGTGATCAAGTAGACATGTGAACATGCTACATTGAAATAGTTAAAGCACTAGCTGCACAAAGGTTAACGAGACTTAATTTTCACATATTGTTTTATCGAATACAAAACTGTGATAACAATTATGCACAACCATTGGCGGCAACCGCTATATTCTGTATTATTTCGGCAATGTGTTAACTAAAAAAAAAAAAATTTGTTAAAAATATATACATAATAGCTGTTGCAAGAGTACCAAAGTTATGGTTACTGTGGTTAAATCGCTATTGAACAGGTATGATACCATATAATTTACGGTCAACCGTCCGAAAGTATGTTTGCATAGTTAGATAAAAACTGCTTATAAGTAATATGACAATTGTATGGCGTAAAGTAATATCTTTACCAAGTCATGGCTAACGAACGGATACATGAAAATAAAATTTTCAAACGCTAATATTTTATTTCATTTCTTCCCTACTAATATAAGGAATTAAAAACAGGCGTTCCCATTTAAATGAAAAACACATTTATATATTTTTTACGAATAAGGGATGTATTTAAAAATATAGTACAATATGTACCTTGAAGTATTGGAAAAAAATAAATCACCCTGTATATGTATATTATTAAATCGCTTTGTGGGTAAGTCATCGTGAAGTCAATTGACGAAAAAAAAGTAAAATCGAAAACACGCCGTCGGAAAAAACATATACTCGGAAAACTTGTACATTGACATTACATACCGTATACGCTTTTCGTTTTAGCAAAACGTATCGTTTGTGTTCACATTGATGGACTGATGACGTGCAAATATACCTGTACAGAAGTATTACTATCAGTCCGACACGTACAACTTTTCATACCTAGTAAACAGCTATTGCCAGATCTTTGTGTTCTCAGTGATTCGTTCGAAAGTGATTCGTGTAGGCCGTTGAATTGAAATTTAAAGCGAAAAAAAATAATCATGACTGCTCGATGCGTTTTAAACGGTTTGGCGTTTCTCGTGTTGTGCAACAGTATGCTGCTATTCAAGTACACCGCGGCCAACCCCGTGAACCAGATGACCAAACTGTTTAGTTTTTCGGCGTGGCGCGGTTTGAGACCCCTGGAAATCCTCGACGACAGTGGACGGTACCGAGGGATAGATGTGCTCGGATTGGGAGATACGGTAACGGTGACAAACGTTGACGCTAAAATCCGGCAAGCCCATCGCTTCCTGAATTGCCAGTACACTATTGTCTATCTAACGTACGAAAAGTATTTGTACACCCTTGGCAAAACATGCAACGGTTTCTTATCTACCGGCAAACGGGATTGTCTGAACAAGTTTAGACGGATATTCGATCCGGAAATCTTAGTGTTGCGCCTGCAAAGTGCGCTGTCCTTTTTGACTTCGTTATCTCCGCAAACCACTTTCGACGACGACGTTTTCGATTTGCTGACAATGTTCGGCGAAGCTTACGAACACTTTCGAGAAAATGGCGAAACCGAATACGAATCTCGTTTACAAACAACCTTCAATAAGTTGGATGACGTCGGAACGAGTGCTATTGAATTTTTCAAGAACCACTGTGGTCCGGAGTCGCATTTTAACGAGCAGAAATTCGGCAGTTCCGCGTACAGCTGGGTCAAAGATATAGTGGCCGCAGTACAATTGGAAACGACAATCGTCACCGACCAATTTAACGAAATATACACTATAACCAATAAAGCAATAGACGAGTTCTTGATATTGGATTACACCCAGCTAGGTTTCCAGTTCATTTCGCGATTAAGCGTTACCGTTTCGATGGGAAATGCGGACTCTGCCGATAGAGTTAGGCAAACAAACCGGTTGCTGTGCACAGACCCTGACGCCTGGTCACGTCATTTGGGCCAATTGAGCATTAACGTCGATTCTAGGGAATACGGCGTCAAAGAACTTTTGACCACGGAAGTCGACGAGGCTAATGTGGACCGGAAAATCCGTCACGTCTACGATTTGCTGAGCTGTTTTTACGTTAAAATACTAAAACAGTTATTGTCGTACAACAAGGCTATAGCACAACTCTTCGATTCGGGCAGCGCCGAGGACAAATTTTTCTTTCTCGTATCATTCGTGCAAACGGTCAAAAAGAGCCATCCGGTTATAGTGTACATGAAAGCCGCCGTTTTTTATTTTCAACGGTTATCCCCTCAGACCTCGGACGTGCACATCGCGAAAATCCTGAACTTCTACAAGAGTTCTCTTGAAATACTAAGTGTCTACGAGGCAGAATTTTATGTTAAAAGGAACAGAGTGAAAGTGTATTTAGGTGACAGGTTACTTGAGCGAATGGAAATTATCCAGGACAAGTTGTTAAAAATTGAAAACGAACTCGACACATACAGTCAGACGTCTTGCGTAGTACACAGCACACAGCCAGTATATATTGAAAATTCGCGAGAAGCAATTGAGAATCAACTCGATGGAAAAATCGAATGGTTTTTGAACACTGTGTTTCCGGAATTAGGGCTAATGTTTACAGCGTTAGTATAACACGTTTTCAAGCCCGATGACAACAAAGAAGTGCGAAAATTCGGGCTAAAACAATATCTAGAAAATGTATAATAATTCAATTCATTATAATCCGAGAGTCATATAATATTATTTAATTGAACACATTAAAATGATTTTACCATTAAATTCTACAATAATTTGAGTGTATTTATTTTTTTATCATCGATGCGATAGTTGAGAGTTATTGAATTTGTATCTTTTTTTGTGTTGTAGCACCTCCAAAGTTCCGATATCGTATGCGGTTGGTACTTTGGTCGGTCATAAGGAAAGAAAAACTGGTTTATCCTATGAACCAAGAAAACCAGAAAAATATAACTGATTGGTAAATAATTAAGTCGCTGTGACAATAGCATGTTAAAGCAGTCATTGCTTTTTTTTGTGTTAAAATGGACATATTATTCATCCTATAAAGGCTTTAATGACAAATAATTCTCCAACATCAAAATCACTACTCATACTTCTCTGGAGTGCCAACGGTATAAAAAACCATCTAGTTGAACTACAACAAACCCTTCACGAAAAAAGAATCGACGTAGCTTTAATATCCGAAATACACTTAACTGAATCAATGAAAATTTACATATCAGGCTATGAAATAATCCATACAAATCATCCGGATAACACATCTCACGCTGGTGCAGCAGTTCTTGTCAGATCTTCTTCAATCTGCAACTATATATTTAACATTGGACCACTCCCCTATCACGTTGACCTCCTGTTATTGCCCATCAAAGCATAAAATAACTGTAACCACTAGCGATGAAGAAATCAACCAGTTTTTGCAATCTCCACTGCCCATGGACAGACCACCAAAATGCTTCTCTCCTAGAGAAGTAAAGGCAGTAATGCAGAAATTCCCTCTGGGTAAATCTCCCGGATTCGATCTAATAACAGCCGAAGTAGCTCGAAATCTTCCACCAAAAGCAATCATTCGCCTAACACACTAACTTACTAAACGCAACTCTAAGTTTCTCATACTTTCCAATCTCATGGAAGTTCTCATTAATAATTATTTTTCCAAAGCCCAACAAATCAAGCATCATCTTACAGACCCATGAGTCTCCTACCTTTTTTCTCCAAACTATTCGAAAAACTAATTTTGAAACGATTATATTCAGTTATTAAAGAGAAATAAATTATTCCTGATACCCAATTTGGATTCCGAGAATCACACTAAACAATACATCAAATCCAAAGTATTGCAATTTCCAGCTCGCTGGAAAAGTAGCTTTATACATCTGCATTATTCCTAGATGTCTCGCAAGCGTTCGATAAGATACGGCACCCAGGGCTCTTATATAAATTAAAAACCTTCCTACCGCAACCATATTACGTCTTTTTCAAATCTTATCTCAGCGAAAGACACTTTGCTGACAGATATGGAGCAGAGCGTTCCGATATTTCTAATACAAAACTATGATAACAATTATGCACAATCATTGGCGGCAACAGTTATATTCTGTATTATTTCAGCAATGTGTTGACTAAAAAAAAAAAATTGTCAAAAATATTTACACAATAGCTGTTGCATGAGCACCACGGTTATCGTTACCGTGGGTAAATCGCTATTGAACAGATATGATACCATATTATTTAAGGTCAATGACCGTCCAATACGACGCATCGAGAGTACGGATAACGACGGTCCGAAAGTATGTTTAAATAGTTAGATAAAAACTACTTACAAGTAATATGACAATTATATGGCGAAAAGTAATATCTTTACCAAGTCATAGCTAACGAACGGATAAATGAAAATGAAACTTTCAAACACCCTGTATATATA
>NW_026096549.1:0-18166 GCF_023614345.1 Adelges cooleyi
AGTGGCTAGTATACATATCAAATTTGGGGCTAATATTTTAGTGTTTCCATTATGTCTGGCCTGAAACAATTCATAAAGAATTTACCCTTTAAACTATTCTTAATTTATTATTTAGTTCTAACTTGATCGTTGTAAATAAAACACATAATTTAAAATAACAGCGTGACGCTTTTTTGGAAACACTTTTCCACCCTTATCACCTATCTCCTACCCTCTATCTCATATCTCTTACCCCTACCCCCATCCCTATCTCCGTGTCATGACGCCTTTTTCGTTACGTTTTTCGGTTATGTGCCAGAGCTAAGACATGAAAATGTCAAAATATTGATTTTTGATCGCCTGCTTCTCAGTAGTGGAGAAGTATGAGATTTTTAAAGTATGAGGTAAAGTAGAGGTTTGTAAAAAAAATGTAATATAGAACTGGCATAGAGCTTAATTAGTATATGGTACATAATGTAACTAATGTAATGAAGTATAAACAAGTTTTTAATTCATAAAAAAAACTTATATTTTCAGAACAAATAGATATTGGTTATAGAACAATCCAAAGAATTGCAAAAAAACATAAGTTTCATGCGTATCGTGAAATTTATGTACAAACATTAAAAAATATAAATATGGAGAGAAGAATGATGTGGTGCGCATGTATTATGACGGTTAAAATGGATAACGATACATTTTATTTAAACAAAATTGTATGGACAAATGAAGCTAGGTTTCATAACAACGGTATGGTAAATAAGCATAATCGCCACTACTGGTCCTATATTAACCCTCATTTATACAAACAAAATAAATCGCAATTAGATTGGGTGTTTATGTTTGTCGCGGGCTATTAAATAATAGAATTATTGGCCCATATTTTTTTGAAAGCAAATTGACTGGCAAGACTTACTTAATTTTTTTAAAAAACATGTTGCCAGTTTTGTTAGATGACTTGCCTCTGGGTGATAGACAGTCAATAGTTTGGCAACAAGATGGTGCGCCAGCACATAATTCTTTAGACTAAAATAAAGAAAACGGTTTATCAAAACTAGTGAACCCGTCACAGAAATGCCAGCAATAACAAGATTAAAAGAGTGGCAGGAACGAGTCACAGATAATGACAAAAGTACAATATGGGGACATCCGACAGAATCCCTCCCCCAGGATACAACTTACCTTGGCGTGCGGGAATGTGCAAACAAGACATTTAATGTAATGCCCAGTACTACCAGTAAGAGGAGAGATCGTGGATTTTATAGGACAACAATTAAAAGACAATGCAATTAAAATTGCTGATTTCTGGGAGAAGGGAATTTAAAACTCTACCGCTGACCGACAAGAACCGAAGAAGAACATTGTAAAACCAATAGCATCGCTGCTCCGCATCGAAGCTAAAAAAATGTTCATAAAGCAATAAACAACCATTAGGCTTAAGCCTCAATTTGCATGTGTGCTCCCTAATTCACTCCGTGTCTGATACAAATTCCAACACACCATGCATTACCATAGAAATTACAGTCAATGAATAAAATGAAGGTTGTTGATTTTTTCAAATTAAAATATGTTTTAAAATGTTTATACAAGTCAATTTTAGCTAACATTGTTACAATGTTAGAAAAGTTGTTTAAACACATTAGATATTTTAACACATTTTATTAATCATTCACATTTGAGTAATATTCATGATAAAATCTTATCTTTTTTGAAAATATTCACTTAACTTGGTATATATTACTACTGTAATCTACTTAAATTATAAACTAATTTTACAATTTAAAAAATCTACTTGATTGACTTGAAAGTTATAGTACCTTCAAAAACTTATCAGAGTTCGTCTCTGTAATCTATAATTCACACCAATTAGACTACAAATATTGTATGTCGCACAACTTCTATTGTAAAAATATTTATATATTGTTGCTACTAAGTATTATGCTTTGCATATTTTAAAGCCATTGTTTTTTTGAGGGTGTAATGAAACTAAATTTGTATACTCAACTCAAATCCAGTCAAAAAAGATAACATGAATTACTATTATAGTAACAATAGTCAGCTTTAACTATTATAAAATATTAGCAATTTAGTCCTGTTTTGTTCGGGCATGTCATATGAACACAAATTTTCAACATCTTTTAAGTTAGAGTTTAACGTATTATACTCAAAAATATACCGCATTTCGAAAACATTCCAACTTTAGTTCAAATTAATATTTTTCTTATAAAATTCGTTAATATTTTTCTGCCGTTTGTGTGCATGTAATACACTTATGGTGCATTCAATTATTTAAACAGCAGTATTAAACGAAGATCAGAATTATTCGTGTACAGAAATTCAATATAGTTTATCAACTGAACATAGTTTGTAGACATTTTTAAGCAAAACTCAAGTATACTGTCAGATGTAAACGTAAAGCGACTTTGTTGGGTATATCATACTCATGTGCGAATATTTTTTTTAGGTTTATACTTGTAAGTTACAATTTAATTTGTGTTGTAATTAAAGTAAAAAAAAAAGTTGCAAGTATAAAAGTATTTTACGCATTAAGCTCGTCGTACTTATACATGAATATTTTGTACAAAAAAATATAATATATACAACGAATGCGACCTTATTTATCAGTCGTTCCTTTTTACAACATCAGTACGCTTTACTTATGAAATACACATCTTCCGTGACTTAGGCCAACGGAGACACCAAGTATGTACTTGACACCGAGTACAAAATACACGACGACTGCAAAGACCAAAGCAGTAGTCAAAAATACTAAATACTGGTGTGAGAAAATAACAGAATTTTATAACATAATTAATCAGATGAATTAAAACGAAAGGCAAACATCACATTACGTAAAATTAATTCGATGGCCCGTTCGGCGTTTACTCTGATGAAAATGTGATATCAACAATTTTTCTGTTATCAATTACAGAATCTTGCGACTTGTGCAAAAGATTAGTGATAATATTATTCCAAAGACGATCCAAGTGAACGTGATCCAAACAAATTAAATTCCCCATATAAAATACATTGAATAATTTTGAAATTTTAGGTTTTCAGATAGCCTTCAGCTGCCATAGAGTTCTCATGTCTCGTGTCACGCTCTCGCTATTATTATATTTAAGTTTATGTCAAATTTTGCGTTTTTTTTCAAACTCATCTTGTTCAAAAACCCAAATTACAGTGATCGTCTACTGTATCAAGTCCCTTTCGCAATCGGGATCAAGGTAAGAATTTGTTATAAATTTTATTGTAAAATTAAATTGAATGGAAAAAATGAATAACCGCAATAATACACCGCCGTTATCTCAAACCGCCAATGCCCCGGTAACGCCTATTACCATTGTTAACCGTAGTCAGACAGTAAATAACAAAATCGAAGCACAAAAACCCGATAACGCCGTCGATTCAGACGACATTTGGATTACAGTTTTATCATCGAGCAAAAGATCTCATCCACAATAACCCGGCTCATCGCCTAAGTCTAAACACAGCCTATACAATAATAATAATGGAAAATTGTCAAACCGATATAGTCCGCTTCAAACAAATAACGACGAAATGGAAACGGAACGCACAACCGAACCCAAAACTCATAAACCTCCTCCTATATTCATAAAACCTGAGTTAAATTATACAAACTTTTGAGAACTTATTAAAAAAGATATCGGTTCAGAAGAATTTTCATGTAAGAGTAATATTTCTGGCCTCCGTCTTCATCTCAATACACCCGAATCTTATAGGGAAATTATTCATTTACTTTTACAAAAAAACGTTGATTTCCACACGTACCAAATTAAGCAAGAAAAACCATTCCGTGTAGTTCTCAAAAATTTACATCATTCTACAGACAAAAAGTATATAGAAGACGAATTAAAACAACTTGGGTTTAATGTAAAACAAGTCGTAAATGTCCTACGAAGCCAGTCAAAAACTCGCCTACCTATGTTTTTCATAGATCTTGAGCCAGGATCAAATAACAATGATATTTTCAAAATCAACTCTATCTGTTATTCCAAAGTGAAATTTGAAGAACCTAAACCAAACAATAACCCAATCCAGTGCCTTCTGTGTCAAAACTTTGGTCATTCAAAAAGGTATTGTAACCGCGAATATTTATATTACAAAAATGGCCGTTATAAAATCAAGCAAAAAAAATATTTAAAATATGAATTTGAAACACCATATTTTATTATTTTACTTGCTATACCCACACGGCGTTGCCCGTGTCCTTCATTTATTAGAAGCTCTACTTCAAATTTCAAGTCTCTAGCTATTATAGTTTGGACTTAAGGTTGATTATAAGTTCAAATTGTTAACCTCATTTCCGTTCTTTAAGGGGTGGAATTGCGAACAATTTATAACATATAAACCTTACTTTAGTAATTGGCATATCAAAACAGTAAGGTTCAAAACATATTTTAATATGTCTAACTTGTTTGCCTCTTTGCGAAAATGAGAAGATTTAATTTTTTTATTTAATTGTATTATCTTAACTTGTAAATTTAGTATGCCAATCTTTTTTAATTGCATTTTTTGACTATTAATGAATGTATAAGTATATCTGAATGTACTTGTAATACAATTGCAATTCATAAACGCGATTTATATAAACCAATTAGCCTGATGCAGTCAATCATCAGAGAAATCCACGATCGATTAAAAAAATAGGTTAATTCTCTTGATAACAATAACTAATCATTATAAACACAATATTTTTAAAAACGTTGACCCAAACGCAAACGAAATGCTAATTTCCCACACTGTATTGTAGCCGTTAATGGCTGTAGCAGATTCAGATTATCGCTTTATCTATGTTAGTGTTGGAAGCTATGGCAAGGATTGTAATTCAAATATATTCAAGAATTCCTCAATTTGGACTTGAATACAAAAAAATGAAGTTGGAATCCGTGAAGACAAATGTCTTCGCGGAACAACAAGTCTAAAAGTTCCGTATTTTTTGGTGGCAGATGAAGCCCCGTGAAAAAGAAAAAATATTTATAAATAGTTGCCACCCCTCATCACTTCACTTCGTCATAGAAAAAAAAAAATAATAAATAAAAATGTTTGCTTGAGCGATGAGCCTACTGTAGGATATCTGTGCCCAGCGGTGATTGTACATTCTTGTGAATAATTATTTTTGCTCTCGCGACCGATAAAATTTTGTTTACAGTTTTTGTTTTTTACCAAAGATTTGCTTTCACATAAGAATTTTTATATGCAAAGTAAACAAATAATTTACAACGTGTAAACATTTCTAAAGCAATTGTCACAAAATCCGGCTTTAAAGGTAGATTTATTTTAAAACGCGCAAATAGTTACCCCAGTCAGAGCGTACTATTAAAAGTATTTGTTTTGAAGCAAAAAATAATATTAAGCCAGTTGGTACTTCATTTATTTCTCCTTGTAGAGAATATAAACTTGAAAAAATTGTATCGGAGCTAGACGATTAAAATTCGGATATTGTGAAGGGAACTGTAATGTTACTGTGCCGTAACATTGAGAGATTGTGTGAACTAAATTCGGAAAAAAATCAGGACGATGTTAATAGAAATGAAATTATGAGGGACACCCCTAGAGCTTATATAAGTATACTTTTGATATAATCACAAACGGGAAAATTTAGAGTTGAACACAGGTTTTAGGGTGAAAAAACATCGGCTAGGCGATGATATAGTTAATTCGCTTTTTAGTTATTTTTGTAAGAAAATAAAACATGATTTCTTTTTATTAATATAATATTTTAATAATTATCATTAACTAATTTCATGTTCAAAAAAGCGCGCCAATTATTTTCACCGTTACGATACATAACCACTGACGCGATGTGATAACACGGCGTCCTATTATATTGATAATGGAAAACTGTTGATATCGTATTTTGTTAAACAGCAAACAGCCTGTCGAACGTTTATTTCATTTTTCATGTCCGTTTTGCGTTTTGATTGATCTGATTTATTTAGTTATTCGGTTGTGTAATTGTATGTGTTTAAAAAATTGTTTGAATAACTATATTGGTAGACGAGGTGGTCATGTATTCGTTAAACGCTAAATAGTGTCCGTTGACCTAAGTCACGGAATATGTGTATTTCATAACTAAAGCGTACTCGTGTTTAAAAGCGGACGACCGAAAAATAAGCGCATTCGTTGATTGATTTGTACTAAAGTACCGAGTGTAATAGTTTTATAATGTCAATAGTATATTATA
Organism: Adelges cooleyi; assembly: GCF_023614345.1. NCBI lineage: Eukaryota > Metazoa > Arthropoda > Insecta > Hemiptera > Adelgidae > Adelges > Adelges cooleyi. Next base: position 6,188 of record NW_026096549.1, read on the forward strand.
CAATAATTATCAAATTATGGTTTTTTTGTACAAAATACCTATGTATAAGTACGACGAGCTTAATGCGTAAAATACTTTTATATTAGCAACCTTTTTTTTTACTGTTGCATACGACACAAATTAAATTGTGTTTTTACAAGTGTATACCTTAAAAGAATATTCGCACATGAGTATGACATACCCAACAAAGTCGCTTTACATTTGCATCTGATGATATGATCTAGTTTTGTACAAATAATAAAATTTGTTTAAATTATGTTCAGTTGATAAACTGTATTGAATTTATGTACACAAATGATTCTGCTGTTTAAATAGTTGTATGTACCATATGCATAATGACATGGGCACAGGTTAAAACTATGAAAACGAATTTTATAATAAATATATAATTTGAAATAATGTTTCTACATAAAAAAATCAAGATAATATTAAACTTGTCGTTGCTATTGGATGTTAGCGTTTCGCTAACATTAAACTTGATTAGAAACTACTTGTTTATAGAATTTTAAAACTAAATGTAACACTTATGGGTATATCATAACTAAAAAAAGAAAATGCAAATATCTAATTGTGGGTTTAATGACCGGTCCAACTCTGCAGTACCGCCTTATGTTACCGCATCACACAAGACTAATCGTTTTATGTATACCAATTTGTATAAAACACAATTTTTTTCATACTTTTATAAAATGGACAAAAAACGTGAACAAGTCATTTTTATTATATAATCTATATTTTCACAAAAAATTCAAAATTTTTTTTAAAACTATTTTAAATTGAATAGACTATATTATGTCATCAAAATTTTGTAGAATATAACTAGATAAACACTTCTGTCTTTGTTTTACTACTCCCAAGTTCATTAAATTATTCACAGGAATACAAATTAGAACTATGTTAGTGTAACACTAACACAATACCAATCATGTTAAAAAAACATAACGATATCTATGACGCTTTTATGAATTGCCTTTTAAGCGGATATTTTCAATAAAGATAAATTAGATTTTGTCAATTTTGAATGAATGTAATTTAAGTAAAATAAGAATGTTGATAAGTATTAGTTTAATTTGTTCAAAATCAATTCTTACTTATCACTTGTATTGCCAAAATGTAAAGTTGACATTTATAAGCAATTTTTGTTGCATAGTGTAATGGTACCAGTGTAAAAACGAATCTGCAATATCCAGTCTGGGCTAAAATTAAAGATTAAGTTGTACTGTTTTTAATGACAGAGAACAAAGTCATGTTTTACATATCACATGATGGCCTAATTGATCATTGAAAATCTTTTTTAAAGCTGAGCTTCTTCAGTTAGTTTTTCATATTTTATAGCATTAGCCTTACGGTACAGCTGGATTATGCTGTTTATGGTTGAAATGAACACTATGCAGCGAACTTAACTGTCATTCTTATTGTATCGTTTAATGTGAATGCGCATTGTTGACCACTCCACTGTTCCATGATAACTAAATGACATGTTATTTTTAAACTAATAATGTTTAGTAAGCGTTTTTATCTAAAATTAATATCAAGAAAATGAATTTATATGATCGTCTGTTTAAGTGCTTTATGTAAGCCTGGTACTTATGATTTATTTTAATAAAACATTGACAATTACTGTTTATTATTTAAACAGATGAATACCTTTATAATAAGACCATTATTATTTATTAGAAATTAGATTGTAGACACTATACCACTAAATCTAAAATACTAAAATGTAGCTTGAAATCATTTTTTATAAAATTTATCGTGTTGCTAATAATATAGAACTTTTTATATCAATACCGTTATTACTAAAATATTCTCTTATTATTATAGTTACTAATGATCACATGAAGGTTATCTTATGAGGTCAGAAGTTGATATCAGTAAATCAATTATTTATTAAGAATTGGGAGATTTTTAGACTTAAAACGATTGCCTATTTGAAAGGAAAACAAAATACTTAAAAAAAAAATGTTGGTAATTGCCCGATTAATTTGTGATGGTTTGATTTTATTATATTATGTCATTATCATTTAGTATTAATGTAAGAAACGTTACCTGTACTTTTGGCCTAGAGTCCCCTGTGTCCCAAGGCACGACACAAGTAACAAAAATAGCTTAATATTATAAATCTTTGATTTTTAAACTATGTACAATTTTGTTTTAAATATATGTATATGTAAAAGTATATTTCACACAAAAATAACTTGCAATCCACAAAAACTAGTTGCAAGTCCTTTCCTAATTTTTATTTACCTTAGTACGAAGATGATCCTGCCCTTTCTTAAATCCACATAGGTTATTCCCAACTATTCCTTTGATATACGCGTTTATTCTTTTTAATATCCCGGATGTATGAATTTTGTAATATTGTCCAATAATGGGATTCCTCTGTAGTTTTTTGTTTTAATGGGATTTTCCTTCGTAGTGTTTTCAATAAATGATTGATTTCCTGGATTTGTTGAACTTTTACGTTATAATATTATCGTTAACTTGTATCACTTAACTTATCGGTAATACTATGGTGGCAGCTTTTTGCTGTCTTGCCAATATGCGTCATATGCTCCAATATTTTATCAAAGTCAGATGTAGTTTGGCAAATTTGATTTTGAATAATGGGCTTGCCAGAATTTTTTTTAGTAAATCTAACAGAATATAAGTAGCATTTGCTTTTTCTTTAATGACAGATATTTCATACTTCATTTTTGTTAATCACAAATGTTTGAAAATCTAAAACAAATTAATGAACAATGATAACGCATTTAAAAGAAAATACTGGTGTATAGTAATATAGTAAGGATATATGTAATAGTACCAGTAATTGACATGTATGCACCATGGATATTTGGCGATGGTACATATGAAGCAGTATTTTCTAAAAAATAATAATTTAAATTGGTTAGTTATAATGTAATTTATTAATTTTTGATAGACATATATTAGGTAAAAGTATTTACTTGGTTTAGATCTAGAAGCAAATAAAGTTTTAAATATATTTGCTAGAAATATCCAAAAATTAGACACTCGAGTAACAAATTATAGCCAGGATCGTATTTGGAGCCTGGGGGTCGCAAATTTTTTAAATAAATGTCAAATAATCATACACAATTCACAAATACATTTTATAAGAATGCAGAAACACCTTATTATAATATGGCCGGCGCTCAAAAAATATTCATGAGGGGGTATCGAAAAAAAAATGCCGACTTTCAAATTTTTAACTGACGACTAAAATGTTTGGGTAAATTAGTAATAATAAAAAACTTTTAGAGAATTCTGACATTATTTCAAGTAACGACCCATTAAATGGGAATGCTTCATTTGTATTGCGGTCATTGTAAGCAGCAGTCGTTTTTATAGACGTTTTCATATAACTATCTCTTATGCAGAGCTATCCATATTGCACGGAGTCTAAATGAGAAACCTTAAATAGTATTCGATTGATTCGTTTAAATATTCGATTACTAATCATTAGATCGACTTTTAAAATACTATTTTTTATATTTAATCTACTAGATGATCGAAAATGGACTTATAAGATCCCTAATCCCATTGGATCAAGTTTGTTATTTTTAAGCCTCTTAATTTTAATTTCAAATTCGGGTACCTCCATATTTATTTCTGCTATATGGTAGTCCATATTTAGATCTAAATCATGTCCTATTGTAGGGCGATTAAGTAGACATTCTATGGAACAATGTGAACGAGAGAAGTTTTCGTCAAGTGGCATTGTGTATTTAAAACGACTATCAAATTTGAATTGGCGATTGTTCAGCAGTTAAAAGGTGCGCCCCGTTCTCGTCAACGACTGCAGCACCATCTTGGCGATAGTAGTGCGTCGTCTCCTCCTCGGCTGATCTGGTTCTTCGTACAACGACGACGACCGACTCCTGTTGTTGTTACCGTCGCCTCTGTTGATCATTGCGTGATAGTCCTGTTGTTGCTGGCGGTGACGACCACCACTGTCGGGCTCTTTTAAATTGCGGGCGTCCACTACGGAAGAGCCGGGATTCAGAGTGATACGACTAAAGCTGTCGGCCACGTCGCCGATGCCGGGCATCAGCGAGCCCACGCCGAACGGTCCGACTTCCACCACCGAAGTCTTGTAGGGCATGTCTCCCAGATCGGCCGAAGTGTTTGCCCTGACGAATTGTGACCACGTCGGAAGACCGCCGCAATGGTCCTCGTCGTCGCTACGGCGGTCATCGCGCTGTCTTTGTTTCGACTTGGACGACAATCCCTTGGCCATGGTCTTTGCGTTCATTCGGTTCGACCCGCGAGTATTTATTGTAGCTTTATTTTTGAAAATACAAATCAATTTTAATCGTATTCGTTTGTTACAAAATCTATCACGTTGGCGACCGCTAATTTCTATACCGTTTCCGTGAGTGACGTGTGCCGGAATAACGAGTGGCTCAAAAACACCATGTTATATATATATTTCACAAATAGTTTTAGAAAACAGATATAACATTTACACTACTTGCTTAGTTTACATTCTTAGTTTTCGTTTTTAATGTTATTGTAAAAATAAAAATGGATGATACCTTGTGAATGTTTTGAAGAATCCAAATTTTTTTTTCCAGAATTTAAATTGCATTCTTAAGAAGTTTCAGTTTGAAGTAGTAACATATGTTTTTATACAAAAATACAGCCTTCTTTTTCTGTGTTAATATATATGTTTACAAATACATCATTATGTATTACTCCCGTTTGGCTTCTAGTAGATGGTCTAGTGGTTAGTTCGGGTAGGTGAGGAATCCTGGTCTATGCTTTTGTACACACAATTGATTGAAGGTGATAAAAAGGTGTTTATTTAAAAAAATAAAAGAAGTCAACTTGAAGACTAATCGAGGTAAAGTTTATTACACAGCTGTGTTAAGCAATTTAATACATAATATGATGCGAGTTGGTTGTTGTAACAGGTAGGTATGTGTGCTGGTAACAGGCCAAAAGTAATCTGTACTCTGGTGTAAATTTGAAGGCTTCCATAAGTTTCTACATGTTTAAAAACATACATATTATTATATTTCAAAAACTCATTAATATAGCTGGCCTAAAGCCAATACAATAAAATAATGTACAGATAATATTAATCGCAACAGGTTATTGTATTTACATTTTTTAAAAACATATATTTAGCCAAGTAGCCATCATAGGATTCTTTTTTTCGTTTGCACGAAGGTAACAAAGTCTTTGCATGTCGCCAAGTACTTTCTATGGTGTTTGTGTGCGCACCGGTCTTGGGGTATTTAAAATTAACACTCTGGTTGACCGTTAGGTGGGTATACCCCATTTAGCCTATCGTAGGCCTAATAGTAATAATAATAATAATACTCCTCGCCATTGTTATTTTTATGATTTGTTTACAATATATAATAAATACCTTCCAACAATCGGATATGGTAGTAGTGTGTGGTTTTATCCATTCCGACCACTCTCGTTGATAACCGCCAAAAATCCACTTTCCTACCTTTCGGGCATTTTTAAAATAAATACTCAAAATGTTGTCCATTTGTATCCAAATAAAGAGATAACCTTTTTTTTACTTTATTAGTTGTTACCTTATTTTTACCTAAAACTGTGTCCGGTATACTTGAATATATATTTTAAATTAATTTTTTTAAAGTATCTACATCATTTATGGGGCTTTTGTAAACCTCGTCCTTAAGGAAACCCCAAAAATAAAAATCTATTCCAGTTAAATCAGGCGATCTTGTTGACCATTGAATACCTTCGCTCTTCGCACCCATCCATCGACTGCCAAATTTATTCGATAGGTAATTCTGTACAATGTTTGGATTATGGGCTAGTGCCCTATCCTGTTGCCTAAATATACTTAGCCGTTTCTGGAGTGATACATTTTTTAGTAGTAATGGTAAATCATTTTTTTAAAACTCGAGATATTTCTTAGCTTTAAGATTTTTTTGTTAAAAATAATGACGTTTCAACTTCCAATGCACTTGATTTTTACTTTGGGAAATACAGTGTGGATTCGTGTAAATGAAATGAAATAGAAATGGATATTGTGTGAGTTAACAGTACTATTATTATAAAATTTAACGTCATCGGTCCACAATATATTCGATAAAAATTACGGTTCTTCTTCCAATTTAACTATCATTTTGGCTACATACTCAATACGACGTTCAAAATCACTGAACTGCAGGTGCTGAACGGTAGTATATTTGTAAGCATGAAACTTATTTTGTTTCGCTATACGCTGTACAGTCGAGTAGGTTAACCCCAACATTTCTAAAATGAAAATATTAATTTACTAATGTGTGACGCCTTTTTTTTATATATTTTTAGTAGATACCTGAAACAGTTCTCAGTGATATTGTGGACTGTGCACTAAGGGCGGCTAATACTGCTTTTGAATTATTTACATAAGTTTGACTTTTTTTGTCTTTTTATGTTCGGCAAATTAAAACTACCCACAAATATACCATATTATTATGAAGTCGCGCAAACATGAAGTGATGTGGACATGGGCAATCGATGAAACACTTTTGGAGTTTCTGTCAAAACTCGTGTTATCCTCGGGCCAACATTTTGGCTTGGAATAGTTTTGGCGATGATGGAGAATTTGGTGTGTTTAGGGCGCCACCATTCAGTACACTATTATAATAAAAATATGCCTTTTAATTTAATATTGAATACAATTAGATGAACCTTATTTTAGCTAGAAATGTGTCATAAGTTTAATGATTAACTACAACTAGTATATTGGCAATATGTATATTTTACAATATTATACAATATATACTCAATGCTAATATGTTTAGCATATAACATTAGTTATATGCTAAACTAAGTGGCGAAAATACACCAGGGGTAGGTAAACGGTCTTGTACGGCAGTTAGTCGCTGTAGCATTAGTCGAGCGTTTTTTATACATATATATACAATATACATGTATACATTTTTATACCCCGTACAAAAATACTGCCCCCCACCCAGCAATTAATGTTTTTATTTTTCATTTAAATTACAATCATTATAAAAATTACAAATTATTAAGTATTTAGTATAAAAAACGTAAATAAATACAATTAATACAAACAAATAAATCACAAGTTTAATAATAATAAAAAAATTATAATAGGTAAATTATAGATATCAAAAAATAGTCTAATCGTCCTCTTCGTTACTACTGCAGTTACTGTCGTTTGGGTGATAGTCAAAATTAATGGCTCCATTAAAGTGTCTCTGAACATCTCTTTTTCCCAATCAGCATCTTGCAATTTTTCTGCGTGTTCGACCCGTTTTCGCCAATCATTGACAGTGACTGCATCCATAGTTTCGTGCATAAGTCGTTCAACGTCTACCATTTTAAAAGAGGTGTTTTTTCTAGCTAACTCATCTTTCACTTGGGCCCATATCAACTCAATGGGATTGTACTGACAATGATATGGTGGGAGACAAACAACTTCAGTCCCATTTGTAGGGCCAGCTCGTCCAACTCATACTTTTTCAAGTCAATACATGCAATTTTTACTAGCTCTTTCAATTCTCGCAATGTTTCTAGCCGAGAAAAAGTAATGCCCTTAGATGTAAGCCATTTTACTACCTTCAGCTTTCCGGGTTTTTGATTTCGGTACATTTTCTACCAGCATGCTATGATAAGGAGCATTGTCCATCACGATAACACAAGGCTCTTCTAGGTGCCGCAACATGTCGTGTAACCAACTCCGGAACACTATGATGTCTATCTGAGAATGATAATCAACATCATTTCTGCTGCGAAAAATTAATTTCGAGCAAGGAACGAAACCAAATTTTTGACATTTTTATGTCTTTACTTTGGAACACAACCGGAAAAATCGACACCAACATAGACAATTTATCCTTGTATATATATCTTTCTATATCCTTGTTGTAGTTGAGGTAAGGAATAGGGTATATTGAAAGGTAGCCTGGGGTTCGAGTATTAAATATGAATTTATTAGTATACAATGAATATTCAAAAATAAAAACAAAATTGTCATATAGACGTTTTTCCAGTCGAAGTGAAAGTGTAAAAGTGTTGATAGCCAACGGCGGCGGCGGCTGCTGCCGCCAGCCCGTCCGTGCGGCGAGCGCGGCCTGTCGGACGACTGGAGGGAAAAGCGGGCGCGGGCGCCATCCGGCGGTGGCGAGTGTGATTAGCACTCGCCCACCACCGGAGTCGCGATGCGACCGCGTCATACTCCCCCCCCAGTCCGACAGGTCGGGCTTCAATCCGGAAGGACTAGCGGGGTAGCCTCCAGGAACCCGTTGATGGCCGGCGTGACCTCCATGACCTCGGTGCAGGCGATGGCTGGGATGACGGTGGCTGCTGGCCGGGCGTGGTTGGCGTGACCGAGTCCGTGCCGCGGCGAGTGGGTGTCATGGGTGACGTCTGGGCCAATGGTTGGTGCTGGACAGGCGTGGTTGGGGCGGACGGCGTCTGAGCCGGCGTTAGACGGGACAATGACCGTCCGGATCCGTGGTCATGTCTGTGGGGTCGTTGGCTGCTGGGCTGGTTGCGGTTCTGACCAGAGGTCCTATGGCTGGGACTTCTAGGTCTGCTATGGCTGTAGCTGTGTACGGAACCGGCCAAACTCATTACCCGCATTCTGTCCATGAATGTTTTATTCGGGTTTGCCATCCTTTGGCGCCTCTCCGGTACAACGTTTGTGTCCTGGTCGGACTTGTTATTACCGGGTTTGCGCTTTCGGGTTTTTGGGAGCACTCCCTTTTTACCGGGTAACACCCCGAATTTACCGAAAGAGTTCCCTCCCCCACCGGAAAGAACGAGGTTTTCACCGGACGTTCGGCCGACATCTCCGGACACCGGATGTTTTTCGTTGAAACTTTCGGGTTTACCCGGTTGTTCGGTGAGAAATCGAGTTCTCATTTGGTGTTGCCCGGTGAGGGTTAAATGTCGGGTACTTTGCGTCACTCCCTTGTGGGATTCTTCCGTTTTACGGTTGAAGGGGTTGGCACATGCACATGTGTCACACCTTGCAACGTATCGACGGACCGACTCCCGTATTTTGGGCCAATAGAAACGTTTACAGAGTGCTCTGTACGTTTCTTTCCAACTTGGAAATCCGGACGTTTCATGGTCGTGATATCTCCTCAAAAGATTATCAGCCATTACGGACGGTACTACGGTTACATAGTCTCCGAGCGTCTCCGGGCCTTTTAGGAGTATACCATCTTGCATGTGATAATACTCGTGTAGGCGACGAAATACTGGGCTATCGCTTTGCAATTTCCGAATGCACTCGGATATAACGCGATCTTCGGCCTGCCACTTACGTATTTTAAGTACGGAGATCTTTTTCGGGTTACTTCGGTCCATTATGGCCCCGAATTTATGTTTACCCGTATTGTGGCCCTTTACTCCGTTTTGCGGAAACTTCACCGGTCCATTAGCCTTCATAATCAATGCAGACTGTGTGTCTTGGTCAGACTTGCAACATTGATTAAGACTTTTGGCAGTGGGTGAAGTTTTTCTCCTTACTCCGTCAAGCGGAAACTGCCGAACGACTTGTTCGTCCTGGTCGGACTTGACGTCGGTAGTATAGCTTTTCGCAGTGGGATCCGTTTCATCGGACCATAAATCCGCAGCCCTCAACCGTATGTCGTACAGTGAGTCTGTATCGGATTTAACTCTTGTCCGATTTATCCTCGGAAGAGTTGACTCCGCCGGAAGTGTGGCTGAGATAAACGCCGGGACTGATAACAACTGAGTTGTTAATCGGTCTTGTTCCGGGTCTTCCGGGAATTTGATCGGCATACTGTTCTCGGGATGGGCACCTTGTTCTCCTTGGTCAGGATTGATGCCACACCCCTGTGTGTCCGAAACTCTTCCCTCCTCGGTCGCTTTCTTCCGTGGAAACTCCACTTCTCCGGATGTTAAGGCCGCAAATCGGTTTTTTCGGTGCTTACCCGGTACAACGTGCGAGTCCTGGTCGGACATGCTGTAGCCGGGTTTGCACCTTCGGGTTTTCGGGGAATCTATTGTCGTTTGTCCGGTCGGTTTCCCATGAAACGACCGGAACTCTGCCCGTTTCCCGACTTGGCCTTTGACCGCTCCGGGCAATTCGCTCGCCAGTGTCCGGGGCGATTACACTCCCGGCACAATGACCCCGCGTTTTCCGGCTTTTTCGGATTTTTCTCCGAAAACTCCAGGCCTGTCCGGTCCTTTCCGGTGTTTGTCCGGTGTCCTTCCGGGTTGCCCCGTTTTTCTTCGGATTTCTCCGGTTGCGGTCGGTTGTTTGTCCACCGAGAATACTTCCCTTCGGTGGACCAACGATTTTCTACGGCAGGAGTAGGACGAGTCAGGTCCTCACTGTCCAGCGCACTTGCGAGCTCTCTCAGCTCGTTCAGTGTGCGTGGACGCCGTAAGCGAGCCTGAACGCGGCAGTCACTCCGCATTAGGCTCGTGATCGCCTCGATCAACTCCGGCTCAGTCAGTCGGAGATCGAGGCGTCGAGCGAGCTGGTACTTCCACATCACAAACTCCCCAAGGGATTGCCGTGAGCCTTGCTGGGCTCCGTGGAAGTCGCTTCTTATCTGGGTCCGGGTCGTGTCGTTGTCGAACCGCCGGAGGAATTCTTGCCGGAATTCCGTCCAACCGGGGTTCAACGCCCGTAGTGTGCCCCACCAGTTTCCGGCTTCCGCCTTAAGCTGTGGCGACAACACTCTTACCCATCGGTGGTGAGGAATGCCCGCTTCCTCAAGGACCGCTTCAGCCTCAGTTATAAAGGCAATCGGATCTTCTTGCCTTTTTCCGGAAAACTCCGGCAAGGAAGATCTCGCTAACTGCAGGCTCTCGTGGGAGATAAGGGATGTCTCCTGGAAAGTGACATGTCTATCCCTTCTCGATTCCCTGGTCCTTTCTTCCGTTCGGCCTCCGAAAATACCCGTGGACTCCAAGTTTGGATGGGTCTGGCCTTCGTTTAACCCGTCTTCACGGTCATTTTGTCCGGGGAAAGTGGTCTGCACCTGATTTCTACCGAAGGAATTGAAAAATTCTCCGGAGAAATTCGGATTTCCACCGGAGAAATCACACCCCAAAGATTTTGCCCCCGTGAAATGGGCGCTTTCACGGGACCAAATTTGGTTCTGACCGGAAGATTTTGTTGTCCGGGTGTTTTCCACCGAAGGCCGGTAATTGGTACCGGAGATCGCTATGGAGGTCTGAAGTGGAGGTGGGGGGTCCGGTATCGAAGTTTGAACTCTTCGGACCATATTGTCCAGGACACTCCCTAGGCCATTTTGTCCGGGCCTTGTCGGGACTCGTCCGGTCCAAACCTCCGTAGTTGACCGTGGAGGAGGTAAGTTCGGGATGGTACCTCGGTTTGTACTACCGATTCCTCCCTCCTGTTTCCGACTGGACTCCTCGAGAGCGTTGAGCTGTGACCGGGCCTGGTCAAGCTTCCCCTCGAGCCGCACGATACACTCCCGCTGGAGTGTCACCGTGGTCTCCAGTTCTTCGGTCCGGACCCGCTCGGCCGACACCGAAGCTTCCAGCGCTTCGGTCCGGCCCATGTACTCGTCTATGACCTCACATAGACGCATGTACAGGTCCCGGGTAAGCGACCACTCCGATTCGGATTCTAGGTCAGCCCGGGAGGGCGGTACCTCCTCTTCGGCCTGTACCTCCGGGTTAGACTCCGGTTGGCCATTAATCACCGAAGGGATGTTAAACTGTTGGAGTGGGGGGGATGACGGGTCCGTCATATAGAACCGCATGGTCATCGATATGAATTTATTAGTATACAATGAATATTCAAAAATAAAAACAAAATTGTCATATAGACGCTTTTCCAGTCGAAGTGAAAGTGTAAAAGTGTTGATAGCCAACGGCGGCGGCGGCTGCTGCCGCCAACCCGTCCGTGCGGCGAGCGCGGCCTGTCGGACGACTGGAGGGAAAAGCGGGCGCGGGCGCCATCCGGCGGTGGCGAGTGTGATTAGCACTCGCCCACCACCGGAGTCGCGATGCGACCGCGTC
>NW_026096550.1:0-16987 GCF_023614345.1 Adelges cooleyi
TCATTGTAAGACTAGGAACAAATAAACATAGATTAGACTTTAATGTTTTTCGATAACAATATACTTGGTAATAATTGTATGCTATTTACAACGTGAGTATAAAATACTAACAAAAACAAAACGGATATTTAGTAATTTATATATATCCTATTTTTCAAGCCAAATAAGTTTTGGGATTTTTAAAGTACCGAAGAGCACAAAACTGTTGATGATATCTCTTCGTCCTTTTTCGGTTTAGAAGTTGAACCTCCGTAAGATTCTGAGTACCAGTAGACTTATTTATTTTTTTTAAAAATAAACTGCTCGCTTTAACGTACTACAGAATTAGGAACGGTTTTTATTGTTTCACACTCCAAAATCTAATGAAAAATCAAATTTTACTATGACGAAATGTCTTTCCGTGAATATTAAATTTGTTTAAATCAAATATTTAAAAAAATATTAGTATTCGTAATCATCACATATTCGAACTACAAACGATTGGAAATTATCATTAAAATATTGTTTCAAATATCTGGCGTAAAACAATTTATAGGGAATATGGCCTGTTAAATTATTAAATTTATTTTTTTGGTATATTTAATTATTTATTTATTTAGGGTAAACGCCCAAGAGGGCCCAAGTACAGTTGGTAACAGAATATTATTTACATTTCATGCCTTAATAGTTAACATAATAAATAATAGAATACAATATATTAATTAATAGACAAGAACAAGTAAATTGTAGAATTAGATTAAATAAAATATAATAACTAATAAATAATATTCTGTTAATGTCTTTATATGGAGAATCTTTGACTAATCAATGTTGTAGAATTAGATCCGTTTTGTTTTTGTTAACACATCATACTCGCATTGTACATAGTATACAATTATTAACTTGTATTCTTATTTTGTTATCGGAATACATTAAAGTCTAATCTAAGTTAGTTAGTTTAGTCTAATCTAGCCCAAAAAGTTCTCAATTTAAATTCAAGAAGGTGTTGTTAAAACCAAACGGGACATCCGGTATCGATAATAGCGACACAGGCGTAGAAAAACATGCTGTTGTACATTGGTTTCTTCGAACAAATCGTAAAATATTATTTGAACTATTGCTAAAAAACATTTTTTTACTGACTACTGTAAAAAAAACTAACAAAAAAAAACAAACATGGAAAATTATATTTTTGTGCGCCTATATTTTCAAATTAGAATATGGATTGGTTATTAAATATATGTTATAAATATAATGTTTAAATAATAATAAAAACATTATTCGCCTTTGCGAATGCTTAGATATTAACATTACGGTAAAAAATATAAAAAATACGAGTATATTGTTTTTTTTATTTTTGGAAGGACGAGGAAGGGTAAAGTACATGAAACAAACATCAACCATTGTACCTCTCCAACGTCGTCTTGATATTTGTTCAAGTGTTTCTAAACAATCTATCCTACCAACTATGAACAATATTAACATTAGAAACAAATTTAATGTAACAAGTGTTTTGGATTGGCAAGTAAGTTATAACGACGATTCAATCGATACAACGTACTTTGTAGGGAACAGTCATAATTTTGTGAAAAATATTAGGAATTAATAGTTAACTTATATCATTTGATTGTAGATCATCATTTTGATTTTTTTTTTTTTTAAACTAATATAAGTTAAAAAAATGTTTTTTTTCCAAATCTGTGTTATTGCACTATGCATTCATCGCAGTTTTCAATGGCTGATCACATTGGAAATCGTTAAACATTTTCAACAAACTGATTCTAAATTTATGAGTTTGGTGATTTTGGGCGATACGTGCTATACCATTACCGAACCCGAATCCCCGTGGAAAAGATGTCTTAGTATTCCGGACGTTGTAGTGAACAATTATCACAAATTCTATGTGACACCACCTTTTCCGGTTACTGAAAATCAGAGCCACAATATTTTTTGGACTGGAGATTCGCTGGCAACCATTTTTGATAATACAGACAGTTTTATGGCCTTTGTAAAGAATACCTATTGCTGTCCTGCCGTAAACCGAACATTGAACGATGTCGTGGAGGACTGTGTGGTTAAAGAAATGTACGTCGAGGCATATATTCGGCTTATGAACGTGATCGAAAGTGAAGGCATTTCGATGTTAGGTAGAATATGTCGTATATCAAATAATTTATTTGAAAATTGGGATCTATGGGAAATGAAATCTACTTTTGAAATGATCGATCCTGTAATAAAACACATTGAAAACAAGTTTAAAATGTATCACATATCGGCTGCGCCGGTGCGCCAAATAGTAGATGCCATTAAAGTATTAAGGACTAAGGGGACTCGAAAGTTGATAGAACGAAAAGAATTCTACAATGTTACATGCATGGAGTTTTGTCAACGATATGGTAACATGATGGGCTTGGTGAGTACTGGTGTATATGCGGACGTCGATGGTTTACCGTCAACCCAACAGCGTCAACAAGAGAACTCAAATAAATCTTGAAACAAGGTAACCTCGTACTTTAAAAATGAAACGGACGCTGGACCAAGTGGTGGAGGTGGTGAATTAAACGTACTTAAACTCACACAAAGTCAAATTACAAAAAGTGATGATATAAATAGACAATTATAATATTTATGTGTGCCATCGTTTTAGACCAAAATCAACACACATATTTCTTAACTATAATTCAAATTCAAAACGTCTATAAATGGTTGCCAAAAAAGTCTTATGTTTTATCTAATATAAAAAATCTACGTATAAATATATAAGCAGATAAAAAAAATTAAATCGTTTCTTTATTATATTTTTATACCTATTATTATTATCGTATTATAATTTTTCGCTCAAAATGGTTTTCAAAGTGAAAATCCCAATTTTTTTTTTAATTCCGTTTAAATGAAAAATTCCATTCAATTGCATTGATATTAAAAAATGTTAGATCAATACTTAATAACTATATTTTTTTATCCCTTTACACAAAAATTATCTTAAAAAATGTCGGCCGATTGCCTTTGTATGTTTTTTTAGTATTTTATATACACCGTATTTTTCAAGCCAAATAAGTATTGGGATTATTATAGTTCCGATGGGCACAAAACTGTAAAATTATCTCTTCTTCCTTTTTCGGTCTAGAAGTTGAACCTCAGTAGGATTCTGATAACCAGTGGAATTATTGATTCTTTTTAAAAAGGTGTCAACTCGAGAAAACAATTTTTAACTTTTCAAAAAAACACTTGTGTGATATTTTGATTTGCGTTAAAATTTTGCACTATTTACATAGTAGGTAAAATATAGTACTCGTTTGTGTTAAAACCATTTTACAAAGTCATAAGACTGTGACAATTTTCGAACACCCAGTTTAAGCTTGTATTATGATAACGTACACATAATGTCGACAAATTATCATGGTCTCTAGGATTTCAAGACCATCCTGACTTGTTGGCGATATTTTGACTTTTGAGATGTTGAGTAGTTCGTGTTCAAAAGTCAAATACTTTTGAACACGAACTACGTGTTTTGGTTTTTATCATATAACGATATTTTAAGGTCGTTGTAATTTGTTTTCCCTTCGGTAACAAGATAAAGGGAGGTGAGATTGTAAAATCTCCTATATAATCTGTATGTTTATAATCTCAAACAAAATAGTAGCAGCTTTTAAAAGTCTCTTTTGAAAAATGTAATATTTTGAATATTACTTTTTTCTCAAACGTTATGATAATTGATAATATTTTAAATTGTTTATTTAGATAATATAGATTATGTCAAGGTTCATGATTATTTCAGGAATGTGCACTATGTGTGCAAAATTTCAATAAGTAATATGATATCGTCGTTCTTTCAAATATAAATTTAAAAAAAAGTATTTCCCAGACAAGTCTGTGACCACGAAAGATCATTTTCATGTCTTGTCAAGCTTGTATCTGAGGTGGCTAGTATATTAAAATATATCAAGTCTCTGGCTAATACTTTAGTGTTTTCATAATAACCGGCCTAAAACAATTCATTGGGAATATGACCTGTTAAATTATTAAATTTATTTTTCAGTTAAACTTATTTATTTATGTTAAATAAATAAAAAAAAAATACATTTATTTAGGGTAATCGCCCAAGAGGGCTCAGGTCCAGTGGGTACAGAATATTGTTTACAATTATTAATGCCTCAACAGTTAACATAATAAATAAGAGACAAAAACGAGTAAATTGTAGAATTAGTTCTAAACGATCGTAACTTGCTATGTTGTTTATATCTTAAGATGGAGGAGCTTTGACTAATCAATGTTGTAGAATCTAACCATACCTACATACTCGTGATAACAAGTATTTCATTGTTAACGAATACATTAATTGTAATCTAACAATAAGTTTAGTTTTGCCGAGTCTTTCAAGGACCATCGTACATTTGTTTGATAAATATTTTCTGTGCATCATAAGCTAAAGTGTTCTCAATCGAAGGTCACGAAAGTGTCAATAATACCTGACGGAACACCCTGTATCGATAAGAGCTAACACGAGCTCAGAAAAACATGTTGTTCAACATGGGTTTCATCGCACAAACCGTAAAATATTATTGCTAAAAATCATTGTATACTGCGAGAAAACACTGTGGATCGAAACAATGTGGATTTTGAAGAAATTAAATAATACAAATAAACACAGAATATGTTATAAAAAAATTTCACAAACTAGTATACATTTTTTAAAATAAAATAAAATATTTCTGACAAATGTCACATAGCTGCAAATGTAACTATTACACAGAATACGTAACTACGTATAAAAATATCATATTTTACAAAAAGTCATCTTTGAAAAATCATTGATTTATGCAGTTTTTGAAATGACTGATTCGCCAACTGAGTGAGTTTCGGATATATCCACGTCGAATGTTGTGTGGCCAACGTCTCGGACACTTTGCAGAGTCCATCTTAAAAAAATCTTAGTTTAAAGAAATGCCTTATTTATTTTCTACTAATTGTTAATAGTCTTGAACTGAACTCCTAGGCTTCATAAAAGGCGAACAAGAGACACGAAATAATTTGAAAAAATATAAGAATATGATATTTGAGTCATTAGAATATACTGATGAGAGGCCCTGTATCGATATAAGCAATGAAAATAATGTTTTTGTAAATTTGTTCTTTCGTACAACCGATAAGGTATTGTTTAAAGTATTTTATCTGTTAGCATACCGCATTGTATTATACACTAAAGAAACCACTTAACAACAACAAAAAAAAAGCATGAAAATTAGGTCAAATTTCAAGTTTTGAAAAACCATTATAGTCTTCGAAGTCTACAAATTTTAGTATTAGAGCCAATATTTAGGTTATTTCATTGTAAAATTGTAATACGACATGTTATATAATATGTTAGATAGTATCATTGAACTGAATTTCAAATTGAATCAGTCATTTCAGAAACGACATAGGTCACTGATTTTTCAAATATGACATTTTGTCAAATTTGATATTTATGTACGTAGATTTGTGACAATTGTCAAAAATATTTTATTTTATTTAAAAAACTATACCAGTTTGTGAAATAATTTAATAACAATTGTGTGTTTATTTTCTTTCTCCAAAATCCACATTTATTAGTGTAAAAGCCCCTTTTTGGTTAATTTCATTTTAAAAAGACTGAATTTCTAATTATTAAAATGGTGTTTATTTTGCATTATAGTGTTGCAATTATTATTGTCTAATAATTATGGCTAAGTTATATCACATTTAAATTGCTGGTTTAAAACCTGTCAAATTTATTTTTGTATTAGGTACGAAAATATAGGTGCAAAAAAACATATCAATGTGTTTTTCGTTATATTTTTTTACAGCATACAATGTTTTTAGCAATAGTTCAAATAATACTATACGATTTGTGCGAAGAAACCAATGTACAACAACATGCTTTTCTAAGCCAGTGGTGCTCTTATCAATACAGGGTATCCCGTCAGGATTTAACAACACCTACTTGAATTTAGATTAAGAACACTCCAGCCTATGATGCTCAAAAAATATGTTATCAAACAAATGTATGATGGTCATTGTAAGAATATGAATAAATAAACTTATATTAGAGTTAATTGTATTTTGATAACAAAATAATTCTACTAGTTAATAATTGTATAGTATCTATTTACAACGCAAGAATAAAATTGCTGATCCTTTTATTTAAAAAAAATTAAATAACAAACCCAGTGGCTGTTTAATCTCCTGAAGTAATTCTTTAATGTTAAATCTAATAATATAATAATAATAGAGTCATGGCCAGTATTCCGATAACAAAATGAGAATAAAAGTTACTTATTGTATACTATGTACAATGCGAGTATGAAGTGTTCGCAAAAACAAAACTGATCTAATTCTACAACATTGATTAGTCAAAGCTCCTGCATATAAAGACAATAACAAAATGTTATTTATTATTTATTATATTTTATTTAAACTAGTTCTACAATATACTTGTTCTTGTTTAATAATTATTTTATTGTATTCTATTATTTATTATGTTAACTGTTAAGGCTTTAATTGTAAATAATATTCTGTTACCAACTGTACTTGAGCCCTCTTGGGCGTTTACCCTAAATAAATAAATAAATATAATTAAAAAATAAATTTCATAGTGTATCAGGTCAAATTCCCTATGAATTGTTTAGGCCAGATATTATGAAAACACTAAAGTATAAGCCAAAAACTTGATATGTTTTAATATAGTAGCCACTTTAGATACTAGATTGACGAGACACGAAAATGCTGTTTCGTGGTCACAGACTCGTCTGAAAAATACTTTTTTTTTTAAATTTATATTTGTAATTACGACGATATCATATTACTTATTGAAAATTTGCACACTTAATCCACATTACAGAAATTATCATGATCCTTGACTTAATCTATATTATATAGCTAAACGTTTTTAAATATTATCAATTTAAATAACGTTTGAAAAAAAGGTAATATTCAAAACATCAAATTTTTTAAAAGAGATTTTTAAAAGATTCTGCCATTTTGTTTGAGATTATAAACATACAGATTATATTGGGAGATTTTAAAATCTCACCTCCCTTTATCTTGTTACCGAAGGGGCAACAAATTACAACGACCTTAATTTATCATTATATGATAAAAACCAAAAAATATTTCCCGTAGTTTGTTTTTTTATTATCTTAGAATATTGCCAACATGTCAGGTTGGTCTTGAAATCCTAGAGACCGAGATTATTTGTCGACATTAGGGGTACGTTATAATGCAAGCTTAAACTGGGTATTCATAAAAATTGTCACTAAAAATAGTCTTTTGACTTTGTAAAATTGTTTTAACATAAACGAGCGCTATAGTGCTCTACCTAATACTATGTAAATAATGCAAAATTATCACGCACATAAAAATATCACACAAGTGTTTTTCTGAAATTTTTTTTTTTTTATTTATAAAAATATATTTACAATCTGTAATATTAGTTACAATAAGTAAATTTGAAAAAAAAAATATGATACAATGACAGGACAACGTTAAAGAAGAGGGTGTCCAGTAAACACTACTTCAACTAGATTTAATTACATAATTATAACTGTTTTGAATTCCTTAAAAAAGTTGTTGATTATTTTTTTTTTTAGTTATTGAGAAGGTCGCGAGACCAATTTCGTTTTAATCGACGAGGAGGATTGTTTGGAAGAGTAAGAGAAGAAATATTGGATATCAGTGGATTCGGGTGATTTATAGTGGTAGAGTGGAATTTTTTATAATGAGTGGATGCAAGAACAGGAATCGTAGGAATACTGAGGTCGTGATGGAGTGTACGATTACTTACATACCAAGGCGAGTTAGTTAGGAGACGGAGGTTAATTGATTGAAATGATTGAAATAAATTTAGATTTGAGGTTTTTGTCGATCCCCAAATTTGGATGCCGTAGGTCATTGCAGGACGAATAAGTTGTTTGTATAGGAGGATTTTATTATTAAGAGAAATGTTTGAACGGAGAAGATGTCTTAAGCTATGGAGTTTTAATTTAAGAGATAGTTTTTTAGTTTTGATGTGAGTAGCCCAAGTTAATCGCTTGTCAAGATGAATGCCTAAGTATTTAACAGAGTTTTCTATTGGGATTATATTATTGTTAAGAGTTAATGGAGGACTAACTTTGAGTCCTAAAGTGAATGTAATATGTGATGATTTATTTTCATTTACTTTAATTTTCCACTGATTAAACCAGGTTTCTAGCTCGTTAAGATGCATTTGCAGATTATTAATGGCTGAATTAATATCTGGGTCGGAAGAAGTTATGCAGGTGTCATCTGCAAAAGTGGCTAAGTTAGTGATGTTTGAATGAGGTATGTCGGCAGTAAATAGATTATAAAGGGTAGGCGCGAGAATGCTACCTTGTGGAACACCAGCTTTTATAGGAAAAGTATTTGAAAGCTCATCATCGCATCGCACTTGGAAAGTACGGTGTGAGAGGAAAGATTTTAAGGTAAGATATAGAGGAGTGGGAAGGAAACGAATTTTGTAGAGCAGGCCTTTGTGCCATACGCGATCAAACGCCTGTGCTACGTCAAGGAATACGGCTGAACAAAAATGTTTTTTTTCTAGAGAAGAGGCAATGTTGTCTACAATTCTGTGTACTTGGTGAAGGGCTGAATGATTATTTCTAAAACCAAATTGGGTATCTGGAATAATTTTTTTTTTCGGTTATAATTGGATAGATTCTTTTGATTATGATTTTTTCTAGGATTTTAGAGAAGGAGGGGAGTAGGCTAATTGGTCTATACGACGAAGGGAGATGCGAGGGTTTCCCAGGCTTATGAATTAGAATAATGACCGAGTGTTTCCAAGAAGAGGGGATGTATGATAAACGGAGGATAGAGTTAAAGATGTGTGAGAGGTGAATAATAGCTTTTTTTGGTAATTTTTTAATGATTTGATTTGTTATTAGATCATGGCCGGGGGCTTTGTTGTTGGGAAGATTCTTAATGATATAATGGACTTCGGATGGAGAGGTATGTTTAGTTGGTAATGACATAGGGAGAATTTGGGAAAGAGTGGATTCTACGTGACTAACGTGATCATTGTCAGGCATGTCAGGATGAGGAGTGAATCTCATTTCTAGATCGGTTGCAAATAAGTTTGCCTTATCTAGATTAGATGTGGCTAAAGAGTGGTCAGAATGGCGTAGAGGAGGGATTTTATTTTTTTGTTTAAGGATATTTTTAGAAGCTTTCCATAATGAATTATTGGATAAGTTGAGTGAGTTTATATAATGTTGATATTTTTCTGAATTGTGTTTGCGCAGAATATTTTTTAAGGAAGATGTAAGCATATTGTAATTTCTTTTATCACTGGGCAAGTGTGACCTCTGCCATCTAGAGCGGGCTCGTCTTTTTTCAATTATTAGTTGAGAAATATGAGGGGGTAGGTGATAACTAGAGTTTTGAGTAGAATTAATAGGAATGGAAGAGTCGAGTACTGCTTTTTGAATAATGGAAGTAAGAGATAGGACTGCAGAGTCAATGTGTGAAGGAGTTTTTAAAGGAATGTTAAGGAGAATTTGATTTTCAATAATACTGTGGAATTTTGGCCATATGGTTTTACCAGGCGTAATTGTAGGGTAGGATTTAGTTGTGTAAGAGAGATCATTTAAAGTTAATAAGACAGGTGTGTGATCGGAAGAGAGGTCTGAAGAATTAGTTATATTGTAAGAAATGTGATTTGGAAGAGTAGTTATAAAAAATTCAAGAATGTCAGGTTGTCTGTTTATGTGCGTGGGCCAGTAGGTGGGATTGGGAGGGGCAATTATTTTTAGATTTTTTGTTGTTGTAAAATTAATTAATGAGCGCCCTCTGGTGTTGACGATTCTAGAGCCCCAAGCGTGGTGTTTAGAATTAAAGTCACCACCAGCAATATAATTGTTACCTAGAGAAAGAAAGTACTGTTCAAAATCAGATGTTTTTATGTTAGGATGGTTTCTCTTTGGGGGTGGACAGTAAACTGAGGAAATGGTAGTAGGAATGTTATTTAGAATTAAGGTAATATTCGTGGCTTGGATGATATTGCTTTGGTAGGGAGGAAGAGTTGAATGTATAATATTTGATTTAATTAGTAGCGCAGAGCCCGCGTGAGCTGTGCCATCAGGATGGTCGCAATGGTAAGTTATATAACCGGGAATTTTAAAGAAGGAATTTGATGTCAAGTGGGCTTCGCTTACTAATAGGACATCTATAGGAGTATTTATAAGAAAAGCTTGTAATTCGGTTTTTTGGTTTATAAGACCATTAGAGTTCCAAAGAAGGATTTTTATTGGGTGATGATTATTAGTGTTACTATTTATCATTGTTGGAAATAAGAAGTTTATTGATGACGGTAGTTCGTTTTTTTATTATCTTAGAATATTGCCAACATGTCAGGTTGGTCTTGAAATCCTAGAGACCGAGATTATTTGTCGACATTAGGGGTACGTTATAATAATGCAAGCTTAAACTGGGTATTCATAAAAATTGTCAGTCTTTTGACTTTGTAAAATTGTTTTAACGTAAACGAGCGCTATAGTGCTCTACCTAATACTATGTAAATAATGCAAAATTATCACGCACATAAAAATATCACACAAGTGTTTTCCTGAAATTTAAAAAAAAAACATATTTCTGCCGAGTCTGCGACCACGAAAGAGCATACTCATGTCGCGTTTGAGTACCGAATAAATTTAGATAAACTAAAATGGTAAAGTATAAATTTGATTATTTTTTTAAGTTGAGAATAATGTACTAAAATATTTGACTGGTCGATAACAGGCTTCGGATAACTGTTATTGAGGTTATTGAAGTTTCAAGTTTAGGGCAGGAGAAAAGGTGGAGCGTAGTATTTTTCTTATCTGCGCGCATTTCTCAACAGCACTTCCCCTCCTAGCATTATTCTCAATATAAAAATGTATAACATTTATACGTTAGCATTTAAGTTTGAAAAGTTGCAATAAAAAAAAACTAAATTGGGAGAGGGGTAAAAACATAAAAATTGTGAAAAATTGAGATCACATTGTATAAAAACAGTATAAAAAAAAATTGTCATTTCTTATTAAACCCTATGAGATATTGAGTGGTTCACGATAAGTGGATCACCCAGTATAGAATAACCCAAAATGTGGCTTAAACATTAATAAATGTAGATTTTGATGACTATTATGGGTTTCAAAACTTAAAATTTGACCTAATTATATTATATTTTTTTATCGGTGTTGTTGAGTTATTTTTTTACTGTAGGCAACTTTGCAGTATACCTACATTTGGAATACTTTAAACAATACCTTATCGATTGTACGAATAAACAAATGCACAAAAACATATTTTTGACGCTTTTATCGATACAGGGTTTCCCATCAGTATATTTTAATAGCTCAAATATAATATTCTCATATTTATTCTAATTACATGGTTTCTCTTGTTCGGCTTTTATGGGGCCTAGGATCTCAGTTCAAGAATATGAACAATTGATAGGAAATAAATTAGGCTTTTCTTTAAATCCGTGTATTCCAGTTTTCGGATTTCGAAATTATTCCGGATCAGAGGTGCTGAACCTACTCCTCAGGGAAGGAAGTGACAGACTCCCTGTTATAGAGTGAGAGGGTAGGACCCCGGTTGGTCATGAAAACAGACTTGACGATGCTTTTTTTTATCTAACCTCACGTTGAGGTGGGTGTCTATTATATTGTTTTTGTTACTGTTTATTCTCCTGAAGTAAGTCTTTATTGTTAAATCTATTTTATTAGTTATGCGGTATGTCATAAAACCTTGATCAGTGGCGCCAAACTAAAATGTAATAGGAAGGGCAAACGAATATTATGGACATCCACCTCAAGGTAAAAAATGCATCGTCGTGTTTATTTTCATGACTTACTGGCAACCCACCCTCCCCGAAGAGCAGGTTCGTTAACACTAATTTGGATTACTTTCATAAGAGTACGAAATCTGAAAATTGGCTTTTACGAGTTTAAAGAAAAGCCTTATTTATTTACTATTAATTGTTAAAAGTCTTGAATGGAACTCCTAAGCTTCATAAAAGACGAATAAGAGAAACGAAATAATTTGAATAAATATGAGAATATGATATTTGAGTTATTATAATATACTGAATGGATACCCTGTGTCAATATAAGCGATGAAAATAATGTTTTTGTAAATTTATTCATTCGTACAACCGAAAAGGTATTGATTTAAGTTTTTTATCTGTTAGCATACCGCATTGTTTTATCTAACGCAGAAGGCGGTGGATTGTCGACATTTGGGTATGAGGGCATGTGTGGCAAGCCTAATCGATGTGTTTTTCAATACACAGTGTTTTTTTGTTGGTTTTTTTTAGAGTATACAATGATTTTTAGCAAAGTTCAAATAATATTTTATGGTTTTTGTGAAAAAACCCATGCACAACAACATGTTTTTCTACGCTCGTGTCGCTCTTATCGATACAGGTTGTCCCATCACGTTTTCACAACATCTTCTTGAATTTAGATTGAGAACACTTTTGGCTATGAATTATGATGCTAAAAATATATTTTAACAAGGAAATGTATGAAGGTCATTGTAACAAATGAACTTAAATTAGACTTTAATGTATACCTATAACAAAATAAGAATACAAGTTAATATTTGTATACTATGTACAACGCGAGTATGAAGTGTTCACAAAAACAAAACGCATCTAATTCTACAACATTGATTAGTCGAAGACACTCCATATGGAGACAATAGGAGTTTGAAATCCGAACTATTTATTT
The DNA here is from genome assembly GCF_023614345.1 of Adelges cooleyi. Lineage (NCBI taxonomy): Eukaryota > Metazoa > Arthropoda > Insecta > Hemiptera > Adelgidae > Adelges > Adelges cooleyi. The sequence goes on from NW_026096550.1 coordinate 12,729, forward strand.
TCTACTAATTGTTAATAGTCTTGAACGGAACTCCTAGGCTTCATAAAAGGCGAACAAGAGACACGAAATAATTTGAAAAAATATAAGAATATGATATTTGAGTCATTAGAATATACTGATGAGAGGCCCTGTATATATCGATGAAAATAATGTTATTCATTCGTACAACCGAAAAGGTATTGTTTTCAGTATTTTATCTGTTAGCATACCGCATGGTTTTATACACTAAAGAAACCATTTAACAAAAAAAAAAAAAAATATGAAAATTAGGTCAAATTTCAAGTTTTGAAAATCCATTATAGTCTTCGAAATCCAGAAATTTTAGAAATAATGGCTTTTATTTTAGGTTATTTCAAAATAAAAATGTAATATGATATGTTATATAATATGCTAGATAATATCCCCGGACTGAATTTCTAATTATTATGATGATATTTATATGCAAACTAGTGTAGCAATAAAGTTATTACTATAATTATTAATAAATTTCAGCTCTTTATCCCTAAAAATGCGCTTTAGTAATAATAAAAAAAGTTCCAACACGGAGAGCGGTAGGTTGTTGACATCTGGGTTTGAAGGCATGTGAGGCAAGCCTAATCAATGTTTTTTTAAAAAATTTCGAATTGATCCGGCTTGAATTGGCTAAGTTGTATCAAATTCAAATTGCCTGTTTAAAACCTGGCAAATTTATTTTCGGATTAGGTACAAAAATATAGATGCAAAAGAACACATATTTCCACGTATGTGTTTTTTTGTCAGGGTTTTTTACAGTAGTCAGTAAAAAATGGTTTTTAGCAATAATTCAATTAATATTTTACGATTTGTGCGAAGAAACCAATGTACAACAACATGTTTTTCTAAGCCCGTGGTGCTCTTATCGATACAGGGTGTCCTGTCAGGATTAAACAACACCTACTTGAATTTAGATTAAGAACACTCTAGCCTATGATGCCCAAAAAATATGTTATCAAACAAATGTATGATGGTTATAGTAAGAATATGAACAAATAAACTTATATTAGAGTTAATTGTATTTTGATAACAAAATAAGAGTACAAGTTAATAATTGTATACTATGTACAACGCAAGTATAAAGTGTTCAAAAAAACAAAACGGATCTAATTCTACAAAATCGATTAGTCAAAGCTCCTCCATATAAAGACATTAACAGAATATTATTTATTAGTTATTATATTTTATTTAATCTAATTTTACAATTTACTTGTTCTTGTCTATTAACTATTATATTGTATTCTATTATTTATTATGTTAACTATTAAGGCATTAATTGTAAATAATATTCTGTTCCCAGCTGTACTTGAGCCCTATTGGGTGTTTACCATAAATAAATAAATAAATAAAAAAAACTGAAAAACAAATTCAATAATAAATTAACAGACATATTCCCTATGAATTGTTTTACGCCAGATATTATAAAAAAAAAACACTTAAGTATAAGCCTCTGCTTTTTGTTTCAAATTATAAACATACAAGTTTTAATAAGAGATTTTGAAATCTCACCTCGCTTTAACTTGTAACCGATAGGGAAACAAATTATAACGACCTTAAAATATCATTATATGATAAAAACCAAAAAATATTTTACGTAGTTCGTTTTTTTTATAATCTTAGAATATCGCCAACAAGTCAGAATGGCCTTAAAATACTAGAGACCTTTATTATTTGTCGACATTAGGTGTACTTTATAATGCAAGCTTAAACTGGGTATTCATAAAAATTGCCACAGTGTTTTGACTTTTAAAATTGGTATTACACAAACGAGCACTATATTTTACCTACTATATAAATAGTGCAAAATTTTAACAGGTTTTTGACTACTGTAAAAAACCTAACAAAAAAACACAAACATGGAAAAATATGTTTTTGTGCGCCCATATTTTCGTAGCTAATCCGAAAAAAAATTTGAGAGGTTATAAACCGGCAATTTGAATTCGGTACAACTAATCCAGATCATTCGATTTTTCTAAAAGACATCGATTAGGCTTGCCTCACATGCGCTCAAACCCAGATGTCGACAACCTACCACCCTCTGCGTTGGAACTTTTTTTTTTATTACTCTAGCTCATTTTTATAAATGAATACGTAACTACGTATAAATAATATATATATATATATATATATATATATATCAAATTTGACAAAAAGTCATCTTTGAAAAATCAGTGACCTATGTCATTTTTGAAATGACTGATTCAATTTAAAATTTAGTTCAATGATACTATCTAACATATTATATTACAATTTTACAATGAAATAACTTAAATATTGGCTCTAATACTAAATTTGTAGACTTTGAAGACTATTATGGATGTTCAAATCTTGAAATTTGACCTAATTTTCATATTTTTTTTTGTTGTTGTTAAGTGGTTTCTTTAGTGTATAATACAATGCGGTATGCTAACAGATAAAATACTTTAAACAATACTTATCGGTTGTACGAAAGAACAAATTTACAAAAACATTATTTTCATCTCTTAAATCGATACAGGGTATCGATCAGTATATTTTAATAACTCGAATATCATATTCTCATATTTGTTCAAATTATTTCGTTTCTCTTATTCGTCTTTTATGAAGCCTAGGAGTTCCATTCAAGACTATTAACAATTATTAGTAGTAAATTAATAAAGCATTCCTTTAATCTCGTAAAAGCCAATTTTCGGATTTCGAACTTCTATCGTCTTTATATGGAGAAGCTTTGAGTAATCGATGTTGTAGAATTAGATCCGTTTTGTTTTGACATTTTCATGTCTTAGCTCTGGCACATAACCGAAAAAAGCGTAACGAAAAAATAAATGGGGATGAAGATGAAGTTGGGGGGGGGATGGGAATGAGGTGGAATTAGCTGTGGTGCATAACCGAAACGAAGCGTAACGAAAAAAGCATAACGAAAAGTTTTTCAGCCGAGTCTGCAACCACGAAAGAGCATTTTCATGTCTCGTTGAAGTACCGAATAAATATTGATTAGTTGTGGAATTATAATTAAAAAAAAAAAAATTACATACAGCTTCCAGTTACAGCATAAGCCAAGGAGATTAAAAAATTATGTACTATCATGTTTCTGGCTAAAATTGTAGTGTTTATTATCTGGCCAAAAGTAACTTAATATAGTTAAATATATAGGAAATTAAACTATTTTGAATTTATTATTAAGTTATAATTTGAATGTTGAACGTACACCATATCTCTTATCTCTTATCTTCTATATCTTACCCCTATCTTATATCTCAAATATCATATTCTCATATTTATTCTAATTATTTCGTTTCTCTAATTCGTTTTTTAAAAAGCCTAGGAGTTCACTTCCAGACTATTAACTATTGATAGAAAATAAACAAGGCTTTTCTTTAAACTCGTAAAAGCCAATTTTCAGATTTCGAACTCTTATGAAAGTAATCCAAATTAGTGTTGACGAACCTGCTCTTCGGGGAGGGTGGGTTGCCATTAAGTCATGAAAATAAACTCGACGATGCATTTTTTACCTTGAGGTGGATGTCCATAATATTTTTTTGCCCTTCCTATTATATTTTAGTTTGGCGCCACTGGTCATGATTTTATGATATACCGTAACTGGGTTTATTATTTAATTTTTAAAAATAAAAGGATCAAAACACCCTTTATCTTTTATTTCAAGTACGTGTTGTTCGTCTTTCATATCTTAAAATACAACACGACTTCTATTTAATATGTCTTGATTTAACATAATTTACATTTTAAAAACATTCAGTTATTTCACTATAGGTATTCTCACTAAATAATAGAAAACAATATAATAATTAATAGACAAGAACAAGTAAATTGTAGAATTAGTTTAAATAACAAATATTCAATAATAAATAATATTTTGTTATTGTCTTTAGATGGAGAAACTTTGGCTAATCAATGTTGTAGAATTAGATCCGTTTTGTTTTTGTGAACACTTCATTATTGCATTGTATATAGTATACAACAATTAACTTGTATTCTATTTTTGTTATCGGAATACATTAAAGTCTAATCTACGTTAGTTAGTTTAGTCTAATCTAGCCTAAAAAGTTCTCAATTTCAATTCAAGAAGGTGTTGTTAAAACCAGATGGAACACACTGTATCGATAAGAGCACCACAAGCTTAGGAAAACATGTCGTTGTACATTGATTCTTCGAACAAACCGTAAAATATTATTTGAACTATTGCTAAAAAACATTTTTTTACTGACTACTGTACAAAAACTTTGTCTTGCTATTTGTTCAAGTTTTTC